>NW_024581127.1:35643691-35791085 GCF_017639235.1 Corvus kubaryi
GCAGGGATCCACACTGGAGCAGCCTGTTCCTGAAGAACCGACCCCATGGCAGGGATCCACACTGGAGCAGCCTGTTCCTGAAGGAGTGAGCCCATGGCAGGGATCCACACTGGAGCAGACTCTTTCTGATGGACTGATTCCATGGGAGGGACTCAAATTGGAGCATCCTGTTCCTGAAGGACTGATCCCATGGGAGGGACCCAAGTTGGAGCACCGTTTTCTGAAGGACTGAACCCATGGAAGGGATCCATGCTGGACCAGTTTGTGAAGAACTGTGGGAAAGAACCACATTGGACACCTTTGTCGAGGACTTTCTCCTGTGGGAAAGATCCCACGATGGAGCAGGGGAAGAGTGTGAAGAGTCCAAGCCCCGAGGAGGAAGGAGAAGCAGAGACACCATGTGATGAATTGACCACAGTTCCCATTCCTTGTCCCCTTGCAACTCCAAGGGAGGAGGTAAAAAATCAGGAGTGAAACTGAGCCCAGGAAGAAGAGAGGGCTGGGGGGAAGGTGCTTTAGGATTTGGTTTTATTTGCTCATGACCCTACTCTGATTTTCACAGAATTACAGAATATCCTGAGTTAGGAGGGGTCCACAAGGATCATCGAAGTCCAACTCCTGGCCCTACACAGGACAGCTCCAAGAATCCCATCGTGTGCCTGAGAGCATTGTCCCAGTGTTTTTGTTTGATAATAAATTAAATTAATTTCCCAGAGTAGAATCTGGCAGTGACAGGAACTGGTGAGTGATCTCTCGCTGTCCTTCTCTCAACCCACAAGCCTTTTGTTATATTTTATATATAATATATTATACTTTTATACATATAAATTATTATATTTTATTATATTTTCTCCCCCCATCCAGTTGAGGAGAGCATTGATAGAGCACTTTGGTGGGCAGCTGGCATCTGTCCAGGGTCAACCCACCACAAATATTTAGAAGATCTAAGTGAGAAATGAAAGGCTGAAAGTCTGAAAAAAATCTGTGTTTGGGGGTTTTTTTCAGACCTTTTCCACTCTCCAGAGTTCTCTGAAGTGGGAAAGATTTTTCTCCATAGCTAAGACTTTTCAACCATGAACTTCCACCTACATCAGGAGTTGGACTTCAATGATCCTTGTGTTCGCTTCCAACTCAGGCTACTTTATGATTCTGTGATATCTGAGGAACTTCCATGTACCACCAATGGAATCAGAGCAGGTTTTATGGACTCTCTGGGACACCTCCTTTCCCAAAATGTCCCAGTATGGGGAAGGATGGCTCTTTTTTGATGACAGTTGGCTACTTTCATTACATGTCAAGAGCTGAGTGTGAGGTTCAGAGAATCATAGAATCATAGAATATTCTCCACATGGATCATGGAGTCCAACTCCTGGCCCTGCACAGGACAACCCCAAGAATCCCACCAGGATGAGCATCTGAGTTTATAAAATATCTTGGACCTGAAAAGATCAGTGACACCAAAGATCAGTGACACCAAGTATCACCTGGAGATAAAAACCAAGGCCAAAGGCAGGTGTGATTTCCCTCAGAAGGTGGTTTTTGAGCTTAAAATGGAATTCCTCATGGAATGTTATGCTGGAATATGCCGATGGACATTTGTCACTGTCCCTGGCAGAGTTTTCACTGTATTATGTTTAATGTGATTATATTTCATTCCAAAGGAATCACATCCTAGAACTGCCCAAGCCTTTCCATGATGTCTCTACAAAGAAAGCCTCGAAAAAAGCTGGGATTCCTCAACTGCTGACATGATCCCAACTGATCCTCAAATTCGGTGCTGTGACTCTCCTTTAGAAGGGTTTGGAACTACTGGTGATTTTTGTACCAGAGCAAGGAAGAGGTCCTGTATTTCCTGGATCCCAGGCAATTATCCAAACCACTGGGCTGTGCTTCCTTTGCTTCAGTAAGGAAAGTAAAGGTCATTTCCTGGTGAGTAACCAGGGAAAATCCCCAGAACACAGCACCAAAAAGCAAACCTAACAAAAAAAAATAGGGATAATGTGAAGGGCAGCCTGAACTCAGCTGCAGGAGATTGAGATGCATCCTTCATTCCTGTTTTCCTTTCAAGGAAAGAACAATTAGTGGGAGCCAATGAGGCTTGGAGGCATTTCTGCACCTCTGTGTGATCTGAGTCTCCGTTTCTGTGAACTTTTTTCTGTTCTTCCCAGAGATCGGGATTCTGCCAAGCAGAGAAAAGCACCAGAAAAAGAGAAAATCCTCCCTGTGTTGCCAAGATGATCCAATCACTTTTTGGGACTCTGTTTCTGGAAGGAGCTTGAGAACAGTTTCTGGAACAAACCAACTGATATTCACTGCACCAGTTTGGGATATTTTTGCTGGGAATGGGAGTCCCCCTTCCAGTCAGCCCTTGGCTGGATTTCCAATATGGAGAGTGACTGAAAGAGTATTTCTGGTAACCCAGTGCATTTCTCCTACTTCAGCTTCTCTTTCTGGCACTTTCTGGACTTGCTGAGTTAATTACTGAGTGTAATTGGGCAATCTGGGAGAATGCAGCAAACCCAAGGAGAAGCAGGAAAAGTTCAAAGTTTACCTTTAATTCCACCAGGTTTCTCATGCATCCAGCCTTGTTTTGCTCCATCAGTCTGTTGCTAAATGGAAGGATAAGGCTCTTTATTCCAGCCTCATACTTCTCTAACCCCAGGCAGCTCCAACCCCCTCCTTTTAATTATCACTCCAAAAGCAGAGAGCCCACCATTCTATGAGTCACAAATTATATCTCCCAGCAGTGCATAACGCTCCTTTTCACACCTACAAAGGATGAGTCACGACAAAATAGGAGGAAAACAAAAAAAAAAAGGGAATTTGAAATTCCCTCATCCATAGAAGCAGAAGGAAAAAAATCAAGGGAGGAATTACTGGTGGACAGAGCATTTGGAAACAGTTGCTGCTTTTGACTGTGATAATGTTCTTCATCATGACTAAGCTTTGGAGTTGTGCTGGAAGCAGTGCCAATAAACGTGGATATTTTAGTTGTTGTCCATGAGTTTAGTTATAAACCCATCAAACTTTCCTGCTTTTACCTTTCCATCTTTCTCCTGATCCCACCAGGGCTGCGCAATGTGTGGAACTGAGTTGGTGACTGGGATTAAACCATGACAAATGGACAAAGCACAGAATTTTTCTTCAGGTGAATTTTGTCTCAAAAAGTGTTGTAGCAAAGAAACAGAGGTTGAAGTTCCCACTCCAGCTCTTCCCAAATGTTCTTTAGTTGAGAACAGCAGGAAAAGGGGAAGGGGAAGCGGAGGGGGAGGGGGAAGGGGAAGGGGAAGGGGAAGGGGAAGGGGGGGAGGGGAAGGGGAAGGGGAAGGGGAAGGGGAAGGGGAAGGGGAAGGGGGGGAGGGAAGGGGAAGGGGAAGGGGAAGGGGAAGGGGAAGGGGAAGGGGAAGGGACATCATATGTGCAAGAGCTGAAGAACTCTTCTCCCAGGCAGCTGGAAAAGGGGAAAGGGCCTCAAGATGCACCAGGGGAGGTTCAGGTTGGATAATAGGAAAAATTTCTTCAGTGAAAGAGTGGTTAAGCATTGGAAAAGGCTGGCCAGGGAAGAGTTGGAGTCACCATCCCTGGAAGTGTTCAAAAAAGTATAGGTGACACTTTGTGATATGGTTTACTTGCAGTGGTGGGATTGGGTTGAAGGTTGGACTTGATGATCTTGGAGGTCTTTTCCAACCTTAATGATTCTATGATTTTTTATAAATATGGAATCAACTCCCAGTGCTTGTGAGGATTATTCAGGGAGGACACAAGAAGTATTGGAAACTGAGAATGAATGCAAAGCCAAAATTTATTCAAACAGAAACTGAAGGCACATGGTATCTCCATTCCAGGTAGGAATAGGGTGGGTAGGAGTTCTCTGGTCCAATCTCCTTCTCCAGTCAGGGCTGACTTTAAAGGAAAATCAGGTTTTACCCATCTTGATGTATCTCAGTCATTCAGTATATCCAGGAGATAGCCAAGGCCAGGTTGGATGAGGCTTGGAGCAATCTGGTCTAGTGGAAAGTGCCCCTGCCTATGGGAACAAGATGATGTTTAATGTCCCTTCCAACCCAAACCATCGCATGATTCTGGGATTCTAGGAACAAACAGAAAACCTCCCAGGTTCACAGGAACACACTACCAAAATATTTCCTTAGGAAAACCATCTCTGGTCATGTCATTGACACAGAGTTACTTGCCTCCCAAGGATGATTTAGGAAATTTCACATGAATGGTTTTGTTTCAGTTCCTTTTCACTTTGCAGGTCTAATTCATCCAAAAGGAAGATATTTCCAGGAACATGCACAAGGAAGGAAGATTTCCCTCAGTTTAGGATATTGCCAGATGAATTCCTGCCTGCTGCACTATCCAGTGGTGATTAATGAGATCTCAGGAGTGATGCTTCTGGAGAAGATAAGTTTCAGGTAAACAGATAATCAAATAAATGTTAGAGGAAAAGGTTGTGGGGACGCAGAGGGATCCATCAGCACCTGCCAGCTCAGGAAAACAACTCCCCTCAACCAGAAAATGCTGAGGAAGCTGCTGGGAAAGCCAAGCCTCAGAAAGTACAAAATTACTCACATTTCTACAACCTGGAACACAGAGAGATTGAAGGAAAAGCAGGATGTGCAGATGTTCTCTGTCAGTCTTCAAGCAGGGCTGGTTTGCCTTAAAATCTCAAGAGTTTTTCCTGGCTTTATGTCCTTGTCTTGCTCTGCTTGTTCATCACATCAATCCCTTCCTTTGCCAAATTTTGAGACACTGACATCTGAGGTGTTTCCAGTATGAAAAATTCATAAAATCACCTTTTTTTTCCTTTTCCTCCTTTCCTTCTGGACCCATTTGAGGATGTCTTGCTCCTCTAGGAGCAAGGAAACAAATAGCAAACCCTTCTGGGCCCGGATCTTTCCACATGTAAATACACAAGTTCAAGGTTATGAAGTTATTTGGGTTTAAAATCCTTTATTTTAATATTTCCATTTATTTTCTTTTTAATGTTTGTAAGAATTTAACGTGCCTTTAATCTTCAAATTATATTGTCCAATAGGCAGGACTCTAATTGTTCATGAAATCATTTCTTTTATCAGGTAAAGAAATCAGTGCCAAAGATATTTAAGGATTTGAACTGACTTTGGAAGAGCATGAGCCTGAAATATGGGAAAATAGATGGATACAGACAAAAATCATCAACATTTTTGCAATTGAGCTGCATGGAAAACATCATTTCAGTGCTCAGAGATATTGTCTGGTTTATTCATGTGCTAATAGAGGGAAGAAAATCTCTGGATAACTTTTCTCACATCCCTGGCAATGGTTCCTCTTGGCATTCAGGGATTTTGGTGTTTCCTGGGCTGTTTGACTTCATGCTGGACTGGAAGGAGCACAAGACAAAGCCATAAAGCACATTCCATGATTTCTCCTGGCCCAGGAGAAATGTCATAACATTGTCATAACATAGTTGGAAGAGGAAAAGTGTAAAAATACCCTTTCATTCCGTGTTACTGTCCCAGCAATCATATAAACAACAGGGTCTTGGATTTGGGGTCAAAGAAGAGCCCTTGGCAAGGGAACACCTTCTGGCCAGATTTCTGTGGGAATTCTGAAACTCAGTTTGTCAGTGGGAATCAGAATTTTTGAGAAGAAAGGTTAGATCAGCACCGCAGATGACTTCAGGAAAACTGCCCACAATTGTGATTCCTGTTTGGCTGCTGGTTCCTTCTTCATCGGATCTTCCTACCATCCCTGAGGTGGTGAACGGACATGAATTCATCCTGATTTTCCAGAGTGTCTTGGGGTGACTTTATGATGTGTATCCCATATCACTGCCCTATGCCCAGAAATTAATTTTGTGCCTTTCTATGCCTTTAAACTGAGCCTGAGAGGGGGAAGGAAAAACTGAGCAAAACTTCTTCAAAGCACTTTGCAGCTTGTTCAAGGTCACACAGAGATAGCAAGGGCTCTCTGTGTTCAGCTGCAGCAGTGGAGCGAGAGTGGGGAAAGCACCCTGCTCGCTTTTGGCCAGTTTTTCAGCTCCTTTTTCTTTCTCCAGAGAGAGACGGAGAGTTGAACTTTTGTTTTCCTGGGACTTCGTTTTTTCCCTTTTCTCTCTGCTGGACTGCTTCAACATCAGAATACATTGGGAGGACTTTCCACCAAGGCCTTGGCCCTGGAGGTGGGCCCACCACCCCGTTGAAACTCCAAGGAGGGGGAGAGAGAGACTACGGAAGGACTCTGAAATTTTCCCAGGTTTTCTCTCTACAGAGAGAGGTTTCATTATTTAGCATTATTATCCTTTTCCTGTATATTTGTTAAATAATAGTTTTTATCTCTTTCACTTTCCTTCGAGGAAAATTCTTTTTTTTCCCCGAACCTGGTGGGGGGAGGGATGGTTGTAACCTGCCTTCTCTCAGAGGATATATTTCCAAATTTTCCCAAAACAGCACACAGGGAAAACAGAAATATCAGTCATTAAATGAAACCCTAAATCCAGTCATTATTAATGACAGGATGAAGGGAATGGCTTCAAACCAAAAGGGAACACGTTTAGATGGGACATGGGGAAGGAATTATCTATCATGAGGATGGTGAGGGCCCGGTATGGGTTTCCCAGAAAAGTTGTGGATGTCCTGTTTTCCAGGGGGTTGTAGAGCTGTTGGATCCGAGTTGTGAAAAAAGGTGGAAAGAGATTGGACCAATTAAAAAAAAAACTGTTTAGAGCTACAATAACCCAAGGAAATGTGCTTTGAGAGGCTTTGAGGATCTGTATTTCTTCCTGCCACTGATTGTCCTTGTCTTAGAAAATCCTAATTCTTTATAAAATTCAGGAAATACAATGAAAATATATTAGACATCCTTGTTAATTAAATAGAACAATGCAGAAATCTCCTTAAGGGATTATCTGTGATAGAACCTTGGGCTTAGCTGGGTTGATGCTCACAGGGTCTGAGAGAGACCACCAAAGTGAAGTGGTGGGTGTGCAGTCTTCAGAAGAAGTGGCATTATTTAATCATTAAGTTTTTAATTTTGCAGATTAAGGATGATCAGACATTGATTTGTCCAATGACTGGAATTTTGCTCCCAAAAAAAAAAAAAAGAAAACAGGATTAGTCACTGATTAGAAAGAATAAAAGCTAAAAATACCACTCTGGTATTGTTCAGGCAACGTGACTCGAGTCCTGTCTTTATTGCAGCTTCCCATGTGGGTCCTTGTTTCCCACTGAAAAGTGGGAATAGTAACATATCCCATGCTATATCCCAGGAGGATGCATTGCTCTAAGTTGCCTGAGTTTATCTTTGCAAATACAGATATTAAAACACATTAGGAACCATTGTATTTAGTGCTCCAAAATCCTCCTTTGCATTAAAAACATGGACAAAATCTCCTTTAGTGCTTTGCTTTCTTATCTTCTTCCCCAGGAAAAATCATCTTCCTTGGGAAAAAAAGAAAAAAAGCAAAGAAAATTGGAATGGTGATTTGGTTGGATTTATTTATTTGATATATTTGTTTCTGGGAAAGGAAATCAAATGTACACACTCTGTACTTGGAACTGAAAATGTTGGTTAAAGTAATTATGAGGAGGGAAAGGTAAAAAAAAAAAATGTATTATGCACATTTAAGGAAAATAAGGAAAATAGAGCATTTTTAAAAGCTAAAAGCAAGGAATGGGATTTAATATCAGACCTAGAGCTTAATCTCAAAACACACTTTGCTTTCTGGGGGATTCTCCTCCGACCTTCTGCTTTCCAGAGGCCAGGGATGAAATGAGATGCCCAGACAGCTCCAAAGAAGCAATAAGGAAGCAGCCCCTCGGGGAAAAGGATGAGAAGGGGAGAGAATCTGATAAAGGAAGACAGGAAAATTGCCACGTAATTAGCAAACAATGGCAATAACCAAAGGGAAAGTCAATAAATCCAGCATTGATTTTCTGATGTTCTCTGCGTGTGTGAATACTCTGAACTTGGAGTTTTTAATCAGCTGAGCCAGTCAGACTGGGGAAAGATTTTCCTGCCTGAAATACCCTGGAGTTGGAATAGCTCAGCATCATGTCTTTGGCTATTATTTTATCTCCCACAAGGTTCAGCTTGAAGAGGAGATCTCAACCTTTACAACACATAGATCAGCTGGGCAAAAAAAAAAAAAAATAAGAATGGCTGGAACAATATTCAAAGGAGAAATAATTTCCCTCGTGCCCCAAACTCATCAGTTCAGGTTCAATTTATAAAATAACTCCACTCCTGACTGACAAAAAGCTCGTGGGTGTTTCTTCGGCTCTCCTTTCCCAGCCAAAGGGAAGTTGAAGGGAACAAGGCTGAAAAAAAGCATTTTCTGAGCTTAATGAAATCTTGCAGCAGGATTAACAATGAATTGAAAAGGGGGAAGCTCCAAACAGGGGCTTTCTGGAAAAGGTTTGTGATATCCTGTAGGAAATACTGTGAATTTTTCAGCCAGCCACTGAATTACCACTGACCACCGAGCAAGTTCCGAAGGTGTAGCCTAAATCTTGTTGACTTATTTACAGCTCTCCATAAAAACAGAGTGGGATTTCACTCTTTAATACACTGAAAATCCACTTTACAACAACTGTGGGGTTTTTTATGTTCATTTCCACTTTTTACTGTGGCTTTTTAAGGAAACACATGGATCAGAAAGTAAACTGGGATAAACTGGTGTACACTCTCCATATACTGCATGTGCTGGTGGAACAACACACTGGGATTCCTTTTTTCCCTCCAAATTTTGTCTTTCAAGTGTGAGGGTCACAATCTCTGACCACTGTGTCACCTTGCAAGCTGTTAAAATAAAATATTTAGTGTGGTCTGGTCCCATGATCCTGGCAGTCACTGGGGAAAAAAAAAAAAAACATTATTATGAACTTCAGTGGATTTCAGAGCTTGTGTTCATGTTTTCCATGAGGAAAAGTACTGATTCCATCTCTTTCCTGGGAATTAGGTTTTCACCAATCCGTCTTTTATAGCTTTCCAGTTAATCCCCCCCTCCTATTGCCCATTTAAACCATCCCGCACCCTGCAGGAGTGAGGGTTAATTGTGGGGTTTTATCTGTTTCCTAGCAGCACCCCAATGTCCAACAGATAATTTATGGATCTCAGCCTTGGGATACCCTTAAAAATTGGGATCCCTCACCTTATATCACAGGAAGGAACATAAGGAAAAGCAAAAATCAGGGTTGTTACACTGAAGATAACTCAGGAATTCAGTGGCCTCAGTGAACGTTTGATTTTACCCTCTTGGATTGACACCCACTGTTATTCCCTTTGCTTTCCTTCAGGAGATGAGGATTTGTTTGCACATATATGGACAATATATAAACATAAATTACCTCTGCCTGTGCAGACACGGAGTTATGAAGCTGCTGAGCTGCTGTTGAAGAACAAGGAATATTGGATAGAGATGAGTGGATTTAGATGGGATATTGGGAAGAAATTCTTCCCTGTGAGGGCGGGGAGGCCCTAGCAGAGGTTGCCCAGAGAAGCTGTGGCTGCCCCATCCCTGGAAGTTTCCAGGCCAAGCAGGATGAGCTTTAGAGCAACCTGGGATAGTGGAAAGTGTCCCTGCTCATGGCAGGGGGTTGGAATAAAATTATCTTGGAGGTCGCTTCCAATCCAAGCCATTCTATGGTAAGGATTCCTCAAAGTTTTGCTTGTTCCTCTTTCTCACCTGCTCTCAGCAGGGTGAAAATTAGAAAAGTCAAGGAGCAAATTTTCCACTGCATTATAAAATAGAGGCAGCAAACTGAGGCAGCCAGGCTGTGTCTTTTTTCAGGATTAGAGGCTTCCTTGGCTTTAATCCCTTTGCTGATGGCAGCTGCTGTTCCATATCCCTCTCTCCAGCATCACTTCCATCACCCCACGTGATCCATCTGTCCTGAAAGAACATCTGGAAGTCAGAGAGGGAAAGCAGAACACACAGAGGATCAGAAAGAAATTAGTACCTGTGTACAAATTTTGCCCAGTGCCTCTCGAACCATGAAAGGAATCAGCACCTCTGACTGGAGAGTAAAACCTCCTGAAAAGTTATCCCAAAAATCCAGACACCAGACAGGAGGGGAGAAGTTGCTTCTTTGCCTATTTCCTTTATGCAAACTCTGACAGTGCTGTGGGAGGATTACTCAGACCCACTTCCAGGTGACAGATCCCAGAAGGATTCAGTCCCATTTGCAGGGACGATGATGAGCCTTGGAAGCAGGAACATCTGTGCTTTTTAGAGCTAAATATAATTTATTTTTCATTGATGTGTGTTATGGTCCCAAGTCACCTCATGCAAGTCCTGTGTAGACGGGAGAACAGCGAGAAAGAATTTCCAAAGAAATTTCAAAGAATTCCAAAGAATTTCCAAGGCATTCCAAAGAATTTCCAAGGATTTCCAAAGAAATCCTTCCCTGTGAGAGTGGTGAGGCCCTGGCACAGGTTGCCCAGAGAAGTTTTGGCTGCCCCATTCCTGGAAGTGTTCAAGGCCAGGTTGGAGCAACCTGGTCTAGTGGAAGGAATTAGAGGATCTTGAAGGTCTCTTCCAAACCATTCCATGACTCCTTGATCCTTGGGATGCAAAGCTTGCACTCAAACAAACCCCTTCTCTACTGAGAAAGGAGTTTTGGTTCATCACCAAAAATGTTTGAAGGAACTTTTCCTGTCCCCTCTACCCAACAGGTCAAGTAAAGTTTCGGGGTTTGTGCATTTGAAAATGCATAATTTTGTCTGATCCAAAGGAAAACACTTTCCTGGAGGATGCTTGCTTGAAACAGGCAACAAAAAAAGCAGGAAAAGAAATAATGAGAGTGATGACTGAGTTTGTTCAGTTCCCTGTCGTGGTTCAAAATTCTGCCTCAGAATTGCAGCAGACACTGGATTTTCTTTCAGGTCTTTGAACTGCTGGCAGGGTGCCCAGCCTGCACTGGAGTTGAGCTCTTCCTGGTCTTATCACTGAAGTTGTTCCTTTTTCTTCCAATCTATTTACAGCAAGTGGAGATGGAGATGGGATTTTGCAGGTGTGAGAAGTACCCAGCACGTTACGAAGCCGATTCATCCCTATCTTCACTCCAGTGAATATTCCCACATTTCCATGCACAGCACAACAGCATCAACAGGCAGAAACCTCAGTGTGTCTTGCCTGGAACACTTTTCTTCTGAAGAGATGGATTTGCAACTGAGCAGTTGTTGGCCCTGAGGGTAATTGCAGGTTTTATTGTGAGTTAAAAATAGTGATTAAAAATAACTGCATTAAAATATTCATCTGACATCAATAGAGAAACAGGTAATGAATTTACTCCTGTGGCAACCTGGGGAGATTCTGAACCATGGACAGCTGGAAGGAAAAATTCAAGCAGCCTTTTTTTCCTTCCTCAAATAGATGGGAAGGAAGTAGAAACCTTCAAAGTGTTAAAAGGTGGCTTTTGCTCCATTTTGGCCATGTCACTGCTGAGCTGAGCACTCTGTGCAAGGACAATTTGCCAGACACCCCAGAATGGCACAGGGAATTTTTATCTGTGCCTGGAAAGCAGCAGAACTCCTTTCTTGACTTGAATGGCCTTTGTAAAAATAATGAATGGACAGATAGATAAAGAGAACACACGTGAACGGATGTTTCCATCTGCAGATTAATTATCTCTGGGTAGAGCCCATCACTATCTTGCAATGCTTTTTTTTCAGTGCATCGTTTAGGCAAAAATGTTTTTGGGGCCCTAATGACTGCTTATTCCAGCAGGGAAAAGAGGAGAGGTGCTGTTCTCTCCACTCCCCTGCCATCTCCTCCCTGCTCTCCTGGGTTGTGCCTGTGCTTGACCCAGAGCTCAAATGAACCTGTCAAATCTCAACAGCTCTTGAGGCACAAAACAAGCAGACAAAACCATTTTAATAAGTCTCAGTCTTTGGCTGCCAGGGCTGAGTGTTGAAAAAGCCAGATGGAAAAAATCAGTGCACGTGAAGAAGGAAAAACCACCCAGTGTTGAGGCTGGTTATTGTAGGAACCCAAACTTTTCATTTCTAAAATAGAATTGGGGTATGTAAGGAGAAAATCTGCATCCAGAAAAACTCTCAAAGGGACAATTTGTTGGTGATGGGAATGGTTTTAAACTACAAGAGGGGAGGTTTAGATGGGATACTGGAAGAAATTCTTTAGCTGGAAGGTAGCAAGGCACTGGCACAGAGAAGCTGGGGCTGCCCCATGCCTGGAAGTGTCCAAGACCAGGTTGAATGGGGTTCGAGCAACGTGGGATAGTGGAAGATGTCCCTGCCCATGGCAGCGGTGGAATGAGATGGTCTTTTTGGTCCCTTCCAACCCAAACCATTCCATGATTCTATAATTCCATGATTCCACGATCTCAGAAACAGCAGCTTCATTACCAGGACATTCCTCATCCTCAACAAGCCTCTTCTTCCCACTTACAGCCTATGAAATGGGGGCACGTTGCACCATCAGGCTGATTTGGGAGCTAAAAACACAGGAATAGCCATGAGGAATGTTCAGGAATGTTCAGCTGCACGAGCCTCTGGATAGACCTACAAAAACCAGATCATTTTCCATATTCAGTGAAACTTCAATTTCTGAATTAGGTGTAGTTTAAAAAGTTCCAACCTGTCTTTTCTTTCTTTAATCAAAATGCGACTGAACTAAAAATTATTATCATTAATAACCCCAGTTTTTAACAAAAGTACTTCAGTGACAACCTAAGTAAAATGAAAAAAGTTTTAGAATTTGCTTCAATAAATGGGCTGTGATCACAACCCTCCAGGAATGCCCAGTTTGCTGCTTCATCCACAGTTTCCAGGCTTTTGAATAACTTCCCCTGATAAAATAAAGGAATCTGCTGCCTCCAAGACTAAAATGGGAACCACAGAGAACACACCAAGAATGCAAGTGCTGAAATGATCCCAGGCAACAAATGGCTGGCAAATGGGAATACTGACTTCATCCTTCATTTGTACAAATCCCCTGCCTACAAAAATAGCTTCAGGCTAAGCAGGCCACCGCTTGTCACGGAATTGTGACTCAGCTCCCTGAACATCTTCTAGATCCACTGAAGCGCCAGTCCGGGAAGTGGAACTTTAGGGATTCTTGGACCAGAATCTTTTAGAAGAGGCAAGATATTGAGGGAAAAGCAGCAGTGATGAATCTGTGATGTGCAATGGACATGAAGTGTTGGGGTAAACCCTTGGCACATCTCCAGGTGGATCACAAAATCCTGGAGATGCTGCAAAGGATGGTATGAGGAGGTAGAGAATGGAAGGAGGTGCACAAGGGGTAAAATGGATAAAGTCTGATGAGATTTAAATTAAAACAATAAATACATTTTGGCCTCACTGTGTCTCCTTCAGTTGTTGCTTCAGGGATGGTATTGATTTCCTGCATATTTTGGAGGCTCCACAGAGACTTCTGAGACATTCAAAATATTGGAGAAAGAACCTCAGAAGTCCTCAAGGGATGGATATGTCCAAATTTCCATTAACCAGGAAGAAAACTGAAAATTAAAACCTCAGAAGTAGCTTTGTAATCTCCAAGAGTGAATATTTCTGGTTGTTTTCAAACCAGGAAATCAGGGACATTAATGAAGGAATTTCATCTCCCCGAAGTACCCTCCCAGAATGGAAAGGTTTCTACATGGGACAAAAGGAAATGCAGAAGGACAAGAGAGGAAAGAATATCTGGTGGGGCTGGGAGCATGGTGAGGCCATGGAACCCAGAGAAGTTGTGGATGCCCCATCCCTGGAAGTGTCCAAGGCCAGGTTGGACATGGCTTGGAGCAGTCTGGGATAGTGGAAGGTGTTCCTGCCCATGGCAGGGAGTAGAAGAGGATGATCTTGAAAATGTCTTCCAACCCAAACCATCCTATAATTCCATGCTAGAAATCCCATGGGATAAAAAAAAAAAATCAATTTCCAGCAATTAACAACATTCTCTGACACTTTTAAATTTACTGATGCGGGCTAAGACGGTGTAGAACAGGTCATGGATTAACAGGAGCTCTGTTTATGAAGGAGAGGGGATATCACTGGCATGAAATGTGTGGCAAGCATTAAAGTGCCCATCCTGCCTCAAAAACACCTCAAAACGAGGCTTCTCAGCCCACTTAGAAGAGCTGCTGATTTGCACATTCATTACCAATTTATTCAGCTGCCAGCAGTGCCACATGAACTATTTAAAAGCGTTAAAGGAGACAGTGCAGTTCCTTCTTTGCTTTGCTAAACAGCCTGCAAAGGGTCCAATATAGGATCTTCTGTGACTGGAACACCTTCCTTAGAGTGGATTTGCATAAATCATCCATGGGAAGGTCAAGACCCCGTCCCATCAAGCCAAGTCCCCAGTTCAGACCAGTTCTGAGCATCCTAGAAAACTTCCATAGGTTTGTCTAACACACAAGAAGAAACTGGGATCATCTGAGGGAAGTTATTTGGATATTTTTCACATGGGTACTGCTGCTGTTTCCTCAGTGAAGGTGCACAGAGCCAGATTTTGGAGAGACAAAATGGAGGAGATTGTGCAAGGCCTTGGATTCAGGGAGGACAGATTAAGAAGCACGGGTGGAATTTGGATGGAGCACAAGAATATTAACAAGGCATTGAAATATGATGCAGCGAGTTGGGGGCAGCGTAGGAGATGTTCAATTCAGAGGTCTCCATAATCCTCACCATCCAGAAAGGGAGGAACAGAGTGAAAACAGGGATGGGACACTAGAGTTCCAGGCTGTATCCGCCACCAAACTGGCACCGTTATGGCTCCTGGCCCAGTGTCCAGTTGGACAGTCCCCAGGTTGCCACCCAAATTGTCCATGGTGCTCTTTGGTGTGTCCATCATGGCAAACAAACCTTGTGCCCTTCCCTGCAACCAACAGATATTTAAATGCTACAAAGTCTGCCAGGACTCAAGAAATGCTTGGAAAACCATTTCAGGCACATGGTGGGATTCTCTGGGTTGTCCTGTGCAGAGCTAGGAGTTGGATTCAATGATCCTTGTGGGTCCCTTCCAGCTGAGAATATTCTGTGATTCTATGAACCTATCAACAAACCCAGTGTAGGGATGTCAGATTTGGGGTGTGAACTTGTGTCTCCTTGTCGTAAGAAAGCAGGGATAAAATTAGAAATGGCTTGGTTTGGTTCATTAGCTCTGCCTGAGGATCTCTGTGGTGGAGAACATCCTTCACTAACGAGTGAGGGGAGGGGCAGAGACACAAGCAGGGCATTTTTTCCCATATTCTGCCTGCAGCACATTCACTAAAGTGGCACCTGAGCGTCTTGCAAGTATTCATGAGTCTCCTCACGTCTCCTGGCTGTATTTACTGTGCATGACTTATTGAACACAATCCAGGCCATGGGAATCTGAGAGGAATTCAAAGACCCATTTGTACTGTGGCATAGTCACTTCTGTTCCACTCAGTCCTCCTGGGCACAGTTGGGGACAGGAGAATTACCCAGTTAAATGCAATAAAATCAAAGCCATGTCAGCTATTACTCGCTATTAAAGCTTTATGCAATGTGCAGGAAGAAAGCAAGCAAGACTCCTGTTCTTTCCTTTTCCACTTGTATGAAATTCTTCAAGTAGTTCCCAGTGAAAATCCCAAGGAAAGTAGGTCGCAAGGAAGCAAAAGGCCTCTTAGGCAAGGTGGAATTTGCCACTTGCTCCCTGGTAAATACAGAGGTATTTCCCATCTAGTTGGCACTTGGTGTGGGATGGTTTCAGCTGCATCACCAACCACACCTCAAGCTCTCTGATTTGGAAAGAGCAGAACAGGGGGATTTGCAGAAGCTAAAGAGATCCCATTTTCAGGAAATTCAGGATCTCATCAGGGGACAAGTGGCAGCACAAGGTCTCTACAACTCCCTGGAAGAAGGTTGTAGCCAGGTGGGGTTTGGTCTCTTCTTCCAGGGATGAAGGGATAGAACAAGAGGAAATGGCCTCAAGTTGTGCCATGGGATGTTTAGATTGGATATTAGGAAAAATTTCTTCACTGAAAGGATTATCAAGGGTTGGAACAGAGGCCTGGGCAGAGGCAGAGTCACCATCCCTGGAAGTGTTCTATGAATGTGTTGCTTAAAGACAGGGTTTGGTGGTGAACTTTGAACTGTTGAGTTATGGACTCGATGATCTTGTGTTGTGGTGAGCCACGGCTCCCGCCATGGTGTCCTGGATCCCGCTGGGCAAAAGGTCCAATGGTTTGACCCCTCAGGGGCCCAGGGACCATAAATAAAAAGGCCCCAACATGGCTGCCTTCAGGCAGCCCTCAGGCAGCTTGGCGGGAAAGATCGCTGGCCTTGGCGGGAAAGACGTGACACCCTGCAAGTCCACAATGGCCGCCGCACTCTCCTCCCTCAGCTATGTCATAGGTTTTTGATGGGCCCACGTTTGCCCTCCCCGCCTACCTCTTTCTCCATTGGTTATTATGTCTTGTTCTCTGCCTCTGTACCACCCCTTGACTATTTTATTATTGGTTTTCAGATGTTTGCTCCGCCCTGGCTGTCGGGGTATAAAACCCCCTGTCAGAGACTTTTCTTGGCTGTTCTTGGCCCCTCTCCCTGGTGTCAATAAACCAGCTCCTGCTTCCCCAAGAAGAGTTCCTCACTTATTCCTTCTCCCTTCGCACCTTGTCCATCGGTGGTCGAGGCGAGCCCTGCCAGAGATCTCGCCCATCCTCCCGTGATCAGTCAGCCTCCATCCTCCTTCACGGTGGTAGGCAAAGACTGCCCAGTGTTTAGGCCCAGTTGAGCTAGCCTTTGGGTAGACACTGCGGCAATCTTGGAGGTCTTCTACAACCACAATGATTCTGTGATCCTGTGATAAGGTCATGTGAACCTTTGAAAGCTTCTCTCACGCACCCCTGTGGTTTTGTTCCCCACATGGGATTTTAAAAATCATCTCGTTCTAGTCCCCTGCCACAGGCAGGGACACCTTCCACTAGCCCAGGTTGCTCCAAGCTACATCCAGCCTGTCCTTGAATGCTTGCAGGAATGGGGCAGCCACAGCTTCTCTGGTAATCCTGTGCCAGGGCCTCCCCGCCCTCACAGGGAAGAATTTTCTCATCATCTCTCTAATCAAAACCTATTGTCTTTGAGTTTGAAGCCATTCCCCCTTGTCCTGGCACTCCAGGCCCTTGTTAATGGTCTCTCCATCTTTTTTGTCATCCCCTTTAGCTACTGGAAGAACACAATTTGGTCACCCCAAAGCTTCTCTTCTCTAGGTTGATCAATCCCAGCTCCCCCAAATTTTCCTCATAGCAGAGCTGCTCCATCCTTTGGATCATCTTGCTGCCTCCTCTGGACTGGCTCCAACAGCTCCATGTCCTTCCTTTGCTGGGATCCCAGAGCTGGAGGCAGCTCTGCAGGTGGGGTCTCACCTGAGCAGAGCAGAGGGGCAGAATTCCCCCCTTTCCTGCCCAAGCTGTGAGATGAGCCCAGGATATGATTGGATTTCTGGGATTGGAGCACACATGGCTGGGTCATGTCCAGCCTCTCACCCAGCAGCACCCCCAAGTCCTTCTCGCCAGGGCTGCTCCATCTGCTCATCCCCAGCCTGAATTGACACTGGGCTTGACCCCAACTCAAGTGCAGCACAAACACTCGGTCTTGCTAAACCACATGACATTCCCACTTCTCCAGCTTGTCCAAGTCCCTCTGGATGGCATGGTCTTTCAGGTGTGTCACTGCACCCTCAACTTGGTGTCATCTACAAATTTGCTGATAGTGACCTTGATCCCTGTCTTGTCCCATGTGTTTCAACATTTATATAAAACCCTACAACTTCTTCCCAAGTACTTTTTAAAATGAAATATAAAGTAACTTTGGACTGGAACAAATCGTTATAAACAAAGCATTTCCACTTTCAGCCTTATTTTTTTAAAGAATGCAACTTTCCCTGAGCAGTTCAGGAAACTTTTCTCTGAGGAGGGAAGAGCTTTTCAAGGCCTTTTTACATAACTGAGGAGCTCATTGTTGTCCTGCCTCATGCTGAACTTTCCTCACAATGAAGTTAATTATAAATATATGAACAGTTATAAATAAATCTATAAGGCTCTGTATTTTTCTAAATCTGTGTATATGTTCCTTACATTATATCCTGGATAAAGCTGGAATGGTGGCGTAATACATATAATGGGATGAGTTAAATGTCAGCATAGAGTGGGCGAATCTGGTGTTATTCCAAACATTTTCACAGGGGAGAACATTTCAAGAATTCACTCATGAATAAAGGCAAAGAGTTTCAAACAATGTTTTCTCCTCTTTAGAAACTTCTGTTCCCAAAGACTTTGATGTCGGAAAGGAAATTCACAGGTAACCTCCACTTCCCAAATCCACTTCTGCCAAGGAATTGCCATTTTTTAAGGTGGTTTTCCCATTCTTTTCTGGAGGTTTCCTGGTTGGATTCCATGTCTGCTCTTGCCAAGAAGCATTTCTGCTGGAATGTTCCTGTTGAGTAAGCCTTGTATTATTTCCATTCTGTGTCAGAACAACATCACTGATTCCAACAGAGTTTCAAGGACCTCAAAAGAGAGAAAACCTACAGCAAATCAACCCAGGGATGACAATTTTAGGTCTTCACTATTCCCAATCTTTGAGGGTTTATGCCCAAATTTCAGTATCTGTATTTGTCAGAATTTTTTTCCTTCTGCAGTTTTAGGTGGTGACTTTGTGTTTTTCAGCTAAGTCACAAAGACCTTTTCAAGAAGAAGAGGAACATTTTTTTTGGCACAGCTCCTGGAATTAAAGGAGGTGAGAATGTGGCCACAGCTCAAACAACCCTTCCACCAAGAGACATCTCCTCCTTCTGCTGCTGGTAGCAGAGATCAGACTGTGCTGTGACACTCAGGAAAGAGCAGGAAGAAAAGGTCAAGGAGGCTAATTTGTAATTAAAGGGATGCCATTAAAGGGATGAGTCATTCCACAAGTGAGCTGTGAACCTCAGCTCATCTCTTATCTCTGTGCACACACCGGTGGCTGCTGGGAGGTGGCTGCTGGGAGTATCGGGATGGAGATTGGATTTGTTTGAATGTTAAACATCTGTCAGGGAGTGCTGGAAAAAAACACAGCCCCTTTAGACTTCAGAGCTCAAAAAGAGACCTTCCAGACAGTCCCTGCAAACCAGTTCCACCTCTACACCTTCCTCCTTCCCTGTATAATCCCTTCTTCATGTCACATTTCTTCAGGGAGTCACCAAAAAAATAAAGGAGTTTTCCTGACAAGGATGCACCTGGAGAGGTGGGAGAGGTGCACTGGAAGGTTCTTCATGCACAAAGGAAGTTCCTGTAAAGAGGAGAAAGAAAAAAGCAACAGTGAGGACTTAGAAGGAGGATCACAAACCTTGGGACATCCAACCTTCCTGATGGAATTATCATGGAATGGTTTGAGTTGGAGGGGACATTCAAGGTCACCTGGTTCCAAGCTCTCTGGACCTTCCACTTGACCAGGTTCCTCCAAGCCTTGTCCAGCCTGGCCTTGGACACCTCCAGTGATGAGGCAGCCACAGCTTTTTTGCACAACCTGTGCCAGGGCCTCCCCACCTTCACATGGAAGAATTCTTTTCTAATATCCAATCCAAACCTTCTCCCTTTGAGCTAACAGCCATTCCCCCTTGTCCAGTCACTCCATGCCCTTTCCAGCTTTCGAGGAGAACACCTGCTGATGATTCCAGCAAGGGGAATAAATCCTGGAACTCAGGTGACGTCTTTCCCCTCTCAGGATGTCACTCTCTTGAAACCCATTCCAAAAGAGAAGATTCCTGGGTGTCATCATCCCTTGGGCTTTGTTTTCCTAAGCCAGTCCTAGAGCCCAGGAAGACCAAAGGCATATCCGTGTGGCTGAGCAAGTTCTCCAAAGTTAATACCATCCAACAAAAATTTTGGCTGGGTCATTTAACTAGAAAAAAAAAGAGATACTTCCACTAATGCCAATACAATGGCTATATATAAACATATAGAAATGTCTGTGAAATGAAGCAGCTCTCATTCCTAATTAACTGCTGGCTCTCCTGGCTGGGCTCCAGCTTCCACTGACAGATGGTGATGAGCCATTCTCCTATACCCTCCTTTTATTAATGGCCTATCCAAGAGAAAATTCCTCCTCCATGCAATCCAGAACTGCCCTGAGCCCATGGCCAACCCTTCCTTGGTTTTTATTAAGTCAGGAATATCTGAACTCTGGCTCATTAGTGCCCACGTTGCTGAAGGCCTCTGGTGCAATTAAGTCTTCAGCTGGCAGCAGATTTCTCTGTAACAGCTAAATCACGACTGTCTCGTCATGGAAGATCACAAAAAGTGGGATAAAAGGATGGCTGCAAAGCCAAGTCTCCAGGGAGCATCTCCACAGCTTCACCCTAAGCTCCCTGAAGAGAGGAAAAAAAGAAAGTTTTTTCTCCCTCTACTGCTTTTTCGTCTCAAAATCCTGGTGCTGGCATGGAAATTCTCCCCGATTCGTTTCCAGGAGACTTTCTGCCTGAAGTACCTTGAAGATGAGGAAGGCAGGCACTGCCCTGGGATAACAGGGACAATTTGTTCCCAAAACAATCCTTTAGATAAGTTTGGAAGGGTTGGAAAGGCACATTTCAACCATGCAGTGAAGCACTGAGCCAATGCCAGTCAGGGCAACCCTAGAACTGGAACCAGTTTAGCTCTGCTTCTTACCTCCTCCAGAGATGTTAGAGGGAGCAATTATCACCTCCAGGACAACAACATATCCTGATGTTTAATGTTTTCCTGCTCACAGACCTGTCAGCATGGTTGGATCTGCCCTCCAGCCTTCGTGTCGGGTTCTGCAGGATTCTGCATTCCCTGCACAGGGTGCAGGGGTTGGAAACAGATGATCTTTAAGGTCCCTTCCAACCCAAACCAGTCCATGATTCCATATTCTCATGCACTCAGGAAGGAAGGTACAGCAGGATCTGTTGTTTAAGGGGTGTTGGTCACACAAGGAGGTGAGGGCAGAATCCTGAATGTGGAGGAGTGAAATTTGATTTGAACAACAAAGATAAAAAGGAGCCTCAAGTTCAGATCCTCATCCCAAGCTCAGGAGCATCCAACCACACCACATCACTGTGAGTGTCCCACTCCACAAGCACCAGATCCAAAGAGCTGAATTAGGGAACAACATTCCTGCTGCAGCTCCTGGAGTCCTTTCCTACAGCCCCTGCCAGCAGCTCCTTCTCTCCTCCCTTACTCACACAATGGTGCTACAATTACTGAGGGAAACCCCAGAATCCATGGATTGAGCTTCCAGACCCTCAGTTTTATTCTCAGCTTTGTCACTGCCAGTGGGGTGACCTTAGGCAACCTTTTACTGCTCTGATCCTCAATTTCCCAAGGAATACAAGGGGACTATTAACACTAAATTTGCTTTTCTTCTATCTCTCTGTCCCACAGGGTAATGACCTTATCACTTACCAGCCCTCCCAACGCACCTGCTCCCTCCTCAAGTGCAAGATGTCTTTCCCCTCAAATTATCTGTCTTTCCTCTCAATTTATCCCCCGAATTAACAGCACAAAGATAACTCAAAGCAATTTTGCTCTCAGCTGTCTTTGTGTTCAAGCCTCCTTCTTCCTCACACCCGATTTGGGGTTTCTGTGCCTGAGAGCTCAGTGGTGTTTTCCAGCTGCATCTGGTGGTTCCATAAACAATATTCTTCCCACTTGTGAGCTAAAATCCCAAAAATGCTTTGGGATAAGTTATTGAGGAATTCTAAATCAGAGCAGCTATGATTACATGACCCTGTGCAGCTGACCCATAATTAATGTTCCTATCAGGACATTTTTCAGATGGATCACTTGGGGAGCTGAGGTCACAAAGAGTGAGAGGATCCCAACCCACACAACTTCTCCCTTTAGAATTCTTCCTCCTTTTCTCTCTATACTGGATATCCTAGCTCTGTTAAATGTATTCCAGAATGGTTCCTGGATATATGTCTCCAGTGGCCCTATTTTCCACTTTTTATTTGTTCTCTCAATCTTTCCCCAGTGGGTTTGGGATGATCCCCACCATGTATTTCATTCAAATTCCAGGAAAATTCAAGGCGAATTGTACTTTTAATTGGCCTGTGAAATGTGATCTTACTGTACAACACCAGCCAATTCTTTCCTTTTGTATATTTGGGAATTCCAGAAGCATTTTATCCCAAGATGACACAGATTTGCTCTGTTTTGCTTTGACATGAGGCAGATACTGAGCAGGATGAGTTTTCCACCTGTCCATTCTTAGAGGTTAAAAAATGAACATAAAATAGCAAAAGACAGAGCACAAATAATGGTGAAAAATCCACCTGGATAACTTTCAAATATTCCTGTTTTTACACTTTTTGATAAAAAAATCACAAAATGGTTTGGGTTGGGAGGGACCTTAAAACTCATCCAGTTCCAACCCCCTGCCATGGGCAGGGACACCTTGCACTATCCCAGGTTGCTCCAAGCCCCTTCCAACCTGGCCTTGGACACTTCCAGGGATGGGGCATCTACAACTTCCCTGAGGAATCTGTTCCAGGACCTCACCACCCTCACGAGGAAGAATTCCTTCCTAATATCCCATCTAAACCTTCTCTCAGTTTAAAGCTGATTTTGAACACTTCTACTGAATGTCTTAATTTTCAGGAGCATTGACAGGAGCAGCTCTGCTAAAATACTCATAGGGGAACACTCTCCAACAAGTGAATTGCCTGGATTTACCCTGGAGACTCCCTAGGATGAGTTATGCTTATCCAGCCTACAAGAAGCAGCAGGCAGGGATTTTCCAACCGGCTCCAGTATCACTCCACATGGCTACACTCAATGCCCAGTCTCTCTTCTCTCCAGGGGGAACTCCTGGGTTTTTTTCCAGGATGATTCCATCAGGGGAAATGCAATTATTCATAAAATCATGGAATAGTTAAGGTTGGAAAAGACTTTTGAGATCATCAAGTCCAGCCATCGGCCCAGCATGATGTTCACCATTAACCATGTCCTCAGTGATGCATCTGCGTGTTTTTTGAACATTCACAGGGATGGGGATGGGATGAATTCCACTGTGTTGGTGTTAATTTGCTTGCCAGCTCTCCTCCCCTCTTGGACACCACCCAATTCCTGTTTGACCTCTGCAAGTGCATCACAAATACTGGCAATAGTTGGAATGCAGAGGAAGGGAGAAGAGGTTAAACCCATACCAAAGGAGAGGGAGAAGGTAGGAATTCCCTTACATTTAGTGCCAAAATCATAGAATCAAAAGCATTAAGGTGGAAAAAGACCTCTGAGATCACCAAGTCCAACTCAGTGTCCCAGCTCCTACCCAGCTCCTGCCTCTTGTGTTTCCATGGACCTCTTCCCTGCTGAGATCCCTGCTGCTCCTGCTGACTTCAGGGGCTGGATGAGAATAAAATCAGAGGCTGTGTAACCTGGAAAGTGCTTTTCCAATGTTTTTTTCCCCTGTTGGAGGGTGAGAAAGCTCCCACCCCCATGGGAGCAATCACTGTGAGCATTCAGAAAAGCCTGTGCTGAGAACAGCAATCCCCAAGGAGATTCCAAGGGAAAACGGGATCTGTGGGAGTGCAATCAGCCACTGCAAAGTGCCTTTTCCTGCAAGACTCAGGCAATTCCTATCAATTCCTTGTGTGAAATCAGTGCTGGGGAGAATGTGGGGACAGGATTTCCCTGCAGGGCCTTTGCAGAAAGAGCTTGGCCTCCTGCTGGGTCCCAGGACTCATTCCCTTTGGGACAAAGATGCTCCTTCAGGCTGTCCTGCCTCGGCATGGCTGTCCTGGCACAGCATCCATAGGGTGCCCTGTGTGATGCAGTCAGAAAGTGTCCAAAGGAGGGACACGAAGGTGGTGAGGGGTCTGGAGGGGAAGCCTGATGAGGAGAGGTTGGGCTTCCTTGGTTTGTTCAGCCCAGAAAAGATTCTGAGGGGGAACCTCGTTGGGATCTGGAGCTTCCGCATGAGGGGAAGGGCAGGCACTGATCTTTTCTCTCTGGTGACAGTGACAGGATCTGAGGGAATGGCCTTGAGTTGTGTCAGGGGAGGTTTAGGTTGGTTTTTAGGATAAGGTTCTTCCCCCAGAGGGTGATTGGGCACTGGAAAGGGCTCCCCAGGGAATGGTCACAGCCCCAAGCCCGACAGAGTTCAAGGAGTGTTTGGACAACATTGTCAGGCACAGGGTGGGATTTTTAAACATCTCCTGGAGATGGAGACTGACCTGGCGCTCACCTGAAGAGAGTTTGGGCAAGGCCACGTGCTCCCAAAGGAAGAGGGATAAAAGAAAACCCCTTCCCATCCCTGGAAGTGTTCCAGGATGGCTTGGATGGAGCTCTGAGCAACCTGGTCCAGTGAAAGGTGTCCCTGGCCATGGCAGGGCATTGAAATGAGATGATCTTGAAGGTCCCTTCCACCCAAAGCAATCTCTGATTCCATGGAAATAAAACCAGCCTAAACCAAATCAAAATAAGCCCCACTGGGGATAAAATATAACAAATAAAGGAATATATCAACCAGGAGTTAAGATTTATAACCCTGGAAAAGGCGGTTTAAAGAATCATATTCATTAAAAAAAAAATCTATGAATCCAAGTCCCTTTCTTAGTTCCTTGCTGAAAATAACAGTGAATTTACCTCGTTTCCATTTTTTCCACACAAAAGAGGGAAAGCAAAGGCTTCCCAAGCTTTTATGATGAATTGAATGCAGTTAGAGCAGGCAAGGTATTTACAAGTTGTGCTTAATAGAAAGGTTTATCAAAGGCAGGGTAATTACCAGACAGTTTGGGGGCCTGAACACTGAGTGTTATTAAAATAAAAAGATGTAGAAAAAAAAGGTAGAGGAGGAAATAAAAGAGAATTCACAGGGAAATGCGTAAAAGCAAATGGCTTTAAAGCCAAACTGGTGCCTCAGCTCTCTTTACACAGAGAAAAAAAGCAAATTATGACAGGGCAGGGTGAGCAAGGAAAGCAAGAAATGCCTGGATTAGTGGGAAAAAATTACAGCAATAAAGGGTCAGGAGGTGTGGAGGATGTCCCTGCCCATTTTTTGAGGGGATATTTCATCAGGGATGCCAGGTGCAGGTGAGATCATGGAATCCCAGAATGGTTTGGGTTGGAAGGGACCTTAAAAATCACCTTGTTCCAACCTCTGCTATGGGCAGGGCCACTTACCACTAGACCAGGTTGCTCCAAGCCCCATCCTGCCTGGCCTTGAGCACTTCCTGGAATGGAAATTGGATGAAATCTTTTACTATCCCTGTGAAACCACGAAGGAGCAGTGTCAGAAGAGGCTCGTGACCCAGATGGACACTTTGATCCAACTGGGAATGGTTGTTCTCTCCTTCCCAATCAGCAGAAACCCCACAACTTCCCCAGGTAGTTCTCTCCAAAGTCTAAGCAGTCTGACTGCTAAAAATAACTGCAGCTTATCCACGCTCAAATCATTCCAGTAATTAATAGAAAATTAATTCAAGGCAGGCGGCGATGCCCCTGAGAGCAAACGACCTTGCTTTGTGCAGGGAAGAAAAATTAGCCAAAGTCCATCCAGTTTGAGCCATCAAAATGGGAAGAACAGGATGTTCCCAATCTCCTGACTGTTTTTATCCACACAGGATTTGTGGATCACAAGGGAGGAAGAGCTCCCATTACCATTCCTACTATTCCCTGACCAGCAATTATATCATCCTTGATATTTTGTTGGGATCCTTGACATTTACTTTGATTTTTTTTTCCATTTTCTTTCTTTTTTTCTTCACCTCTGGATGCTGTTCCTACAGTTAAATCTGGTCTATGGAAATACGGTTAATGCAGCTCCATCCCTGTTCATCCCTCCATCCATCCACTTGACTGCCCATGGGTCTGACTGAACATCACCCTGCCCAGGTTCAAGCAAATTAAATGAGGAGAAAGCTCTCAAAGCCCTAGAAATAATCTCATTTTTTGTGAAAATTAGTCAAAAAGCGGAGAAACCCCAAAATGAGGGGTCCCACAAAAGTATCTCAGCTCCTCAACCACTCCTAGAAGCAGAAGCCAGGTGGACAACAGGAAAATCCATCCCCTAGTGATGCCTTTTGCACAACCAAAGAGGAAGGAATCCTGGTAAGGAGCCCAAAGGCAGGGAAAAAAAACAGAGAACTGGGAGCTTAGAGGATTGAGGGGACACGTGCATGGGAAATTCAGCTTCATTCATTCCCAAAATTTCAGGTCAAGGGAGAAGATTCTCTCCCTCTGCTCCAATGAGACCCCACCTGGAGCACTGCATCCAGCTCTGGCGTCCAACATCAGAGGGACTTGGAGCTGCTGGAACAAGTCCAGAGGAGGCCACAGAGCTGTCCCAAGGGCTGGAGCTCCTCTGCTCTGGAGCCAGGCTGGGAGAGCTGGGAATGTTCACCTGGAAAAAGGAAGGCTCCAGGGAGAGCTTAGAGCCTCTCCCAGCGCCTGAAGGAGCGCCAGGAGAGCTGGAGAGGGACTTTGGAGAAGGCAATGGATTGCCAGGACACAGGGAATGGCTTCCCACTGCCAGAGGGCAGGGTTAGATGGGATATTGGGAAGGAATTCTTCCCTGGGAAGGTGGGGAGGGGTTGGAACAGAAATTCCAGAGAAGCTGTGGCTGCCCCATCCCTGGAAGTGTTCCAGACCAAGTTGGATGGGGTTTGGAGCAACCTGGGATAGTGGAAGGTGTCCCTGCCTATGGCAGGGTATAGAATGAGATGATTTTGAAGTCCCTTCCAACCCAAACCATTCTGAAAAGTGCACCCTTTGGCTGTGCCCAGGCTGCAGAGTCTGTAAATCCATCTCCTCCATTTCCATCCTATCAGGTCTGTTTAATCCCAGATATATTCCTGTCCATCCTTTGGCATCCCACTTTTTGCTGGAGAGACTGACAAGGCAGCTGTTAATTCCGTGCTCAGTGCTGGCTGTGCTATCGATCCCAAAACCTCTGGGCTCGGGATCTGTGGCACCTCAGAAAAGGTCACGGCTGAGCAGAATGTACAATTTGTAAAGGTCAGGCAGGGGAAGGGATCCCTGACTCCTGCCTGGGGAGCTGAGAGGGATGATTTCATTCCAGCAACAAAATCAAAAGTGGAGCTGCTGGGAGCAGCTTTGAATCACACAATAAGATTTTGTTTTTCCTTTTATGTGTCCATTTATTGTTAAGAATCTGACAAAACGCAACCATCTGCAAGGTGGTGCCTATTTAGTAGCCAAGCTCCTGTAAATCAGTAAAGATTTAGCCAAAAAATTAGTTGGCAATCCAATTTGTTTGATCAAATTCAGGTTTGGATTTAGGACAAGTTTGACAATGTCCCAAGCTCTTCTGACCAGGCCTCCCCTGGGCATATCACAGAATCATGGAATGGTTTGGGTTGGAAGGGATCTTCGGGATCATCCACTTCCAACACCCTGCCGTGGGCATCTTCCACTGTGCCAAGTTGATCCAAGCCCCATCCAACTTGGTCTTGGACATTTCCAGGAATGGGGAAACCACAGCTTCTCTGGGCAAATTGTGCCAGGGCCTCCCCACCCTCACAGGGAAGAATTCCTTCCCAATATTCCATCTAAATCTGCCCTTTATCGAGGGGACCTTGAAGCCTTTCCCCCTTGTACTGTCAAATAAGCAAATTCCTAATGACTTCAAGCAACTGAGGGTTGATTTTTCCAATCGATTTTCCAGCTTAACAGTTAAATCAGGAGGAAATGACAGATATTAATCAGAATGCCCGTTATCTCTCCTGATTTGTGCAACTCATCTTCTGCTGACCTAAACATCAGAGCACTTCATAAAGCAGCCAAGGGGAAAAAAAAACAACAACACTTTTTTAATGAAATAGTTTTTGTAAGAAATTGCCAATTCATCAAAATCAAATTGCTTCACGCCACTGCATCTCTCCGGCCCAATTAGTTTGTAGTTAGTTAACACAAAGTGGAACAGTTCTAAGCAGAGGGACAAAGACAAGTGTTATCAGAATTCCTGCCTCTGTAAAAAGAGTAGCATCTGCTCCAGGGAAAGGAAACCTGGCTTTAAAGGACTGATCCTGTATCTCCTGTATCTTAATTGCATATCCCAAGTGGAAACTCACTGGTTTAGATGGATCTTGCTCTCCATAACTGCGTTTGATCCCAAAATCCATTCCGGACTTCAAATAATTTTATTATTTCCGCAGAGTTCTTCTTTGCCCACAAAATCCTGTTTCCCAACACTTTGTCAACAAATTCTGAACCAAGCCACAAGAAAAGCCTGGACAAAAATGTTCCCTCAAGAAAACATTTTTCCCATGTATAAGTTCATGAGATGAGCTCCTTCTGCGCAGAAGATTTTTCCCAAAACCTCGTTAATGTTGGGAAAGCACCACCACTTATGGGGACTGAGCACAGACTAAGGGCAGGATGGACAAAAAAGGCGATTTTATGACATTTGCATGAGGTGGAGACAACTTAGGAGGACTTCAGCATGCCATGAAGTTATGCAGGGAAAAATTAAAAGGGCCAAAGCCCTGCTGAGGTGGGGATTGATCTCTTCTCCCATGGAATAGGACCAGAGGAAACAGCCTGAAGTTATCAGGGAAGGTCTAAATTGGATATTAGGGAAAATTTCTTCACTGGATGGGTTGGAACAGGCTGCCCAGGGCAATGAAGTGCCCATCCCTGGAGGGATTTAAAGAATATGTGGTTGTGGCACTTTGGGACATGGGGTTGTGGTGGCCTTGGCAGTGCTGGGGGAATGGTTGGACTCCATGATCTCAGAGGGTTTCTCCAACCTGAAGGACTCCGTGATTCTCTGGGAAAGGAGAGACCAAGAGGCTGTGGATTGAGTGCAGCTGTGGCCACATAGGGAGCCATGGTCCCTGCTGGTCATATCTGGCCCCAGATACACCCTTTTCTACGCTCTGGATTCAAAGCCAGGGTTGGACAGGACTTGGACCAACCTGGTCTGGTGGAAGTTGTCCCTGCCCATGGCAGGGGATTGGAACTGGATGATCTTGAAGGTGCCTTCCACCTAAAATCCTTCTGTGCTTCTGTGTTTCCTCCTGCAGCAGCTGGACCGGAAATCTCAGGGTCTTCCCCATCCATATTCTGTGGTTTCTGGTGGGGCCAGGAAAATTAATTTTCCCGATGGAAGGAAAAGCTCTTAGACTGGGAAGCAGCAAGGGTGGTTGAGGGTCCTGGTTTGAGATCTGTTGTGTGATCCCAGGAAATTCATGTTTCCTGCCTGTATTTCCAATATTTTGCCACATTTCTACACAGGAAGCTGCAATGCCTGGTAAGGGAAGGGTCAGAAAGTTTTTCGTGAGAGCAGCACAAGCACAGAACCTCTTTGTGGTCCCAGCCCAGGCTTCTCTCCCCACCCTTCACCCCAACTCCAAAGCGTGGGAGCAGGAAAATGCTCTCCTTTCTCCCCACAAACAACTCCAGGATGCGCCAGGCATCGCCGGCAGGAGCTGGCAGGGATCCCACACTCCAAGACTTTTCAAAGCAGAAGAGCTCAGCAATTAGCAAAATAACAACAAAAAAAAGTCAAATGCATTTTTGGTGCTCTGAAGTTGCTGAGATTTTTAAACAAACAATCTGGGGCTGCTCCCACACGCCGGGAGAGGTTTGGGCTCCAGCCATGTAGCAACAGCACCATCGTATGGGAATCTCCAATCCCTGCAGCCCCTGGAATTTTCTCCATCGACTCCTCACTCCGCAGACAAGATCAGCACCGTGGTGGGATTTATTTGCAGCCAGGCATTGATTTCATGGTTGTCAGCAGGAATGTGTGGGATGTGAAGGTGAATTTTTCTCCAGGGCTGGTCAGGATAGCTCCGCAAATCGGAAATCCCAAATGGGAATCGCTGGATGTTTCGCTCTGTGCCAAGACCCTTGGAGAAATACTCAAGGTCAAACAAGCGCCTTGCTCGTTAAACTTTTGCATTGCTCCCTGATTGTACCTGTGGGCACCCACAGATCCCAAAAACTTCGCTTGGGATGCAGGAATTCCAAGCCCTGTTTGGTGTTGGAGGAAAAAGAGGCACAAAGGAAGGAAGGCTCGAGCCAAAGGTCCCTGAGCAGCCCTGTCCCTGAGTGACAGAGACCTAAACACCTTTCTGCATCCTCTCTGCTCCTAGTGGCAGTTCCAGTCCCTGCTGCTGGACTCTGGAATTCCAGCAGGAATCCCAGCCTTGCATCCATGTGCTCCGAAGCTCATTTGAAGAGCAAACCTGGATATAAATCCTTGGAGTGGGAGCTGGACCATGACATGGAACAGTATTAAATAGCTACAGATGTGGGAGCTGGAGCCTCTCTCTGCTGGCAGCCAAGGGCACCTCTGCAGCAGCTGGAATCAGTTTTCCTGCTGCTGGATCAGCAACGTTCATGTCCATTGCAGGACGTGCCACAGGAGAGTGGAAAACAGCTGGGAGATGGGGGAGAAATATTTTAGGCTGAGAAAAGGAACATTCTGTGTCTTTCCATAGAACCATGGAATTGTTTGGGTGGAAAGGAACCTTCAAGAACATCTTGTCCAACCCTCTGCCATGGGCAGAGACACTTTCCACTATCCCAGCTTGCTCCAACCTGGCCTTGGACACTTCCAGAGATGGGGCATCCACAACTTCTTGGGCAACCTGTGCCAGGACCTCATCACCCTCACAGGGAAGAATTTCTTGCCAATATCCAATGTAAACCTACTCTTTCATCCATCCATCCATCCATCCATCCATCCATCCATCCATCTCTGGAAACAGCTCTATACCTCCTCCTTTTGAAATCTTTTTCTCACCTTATCAATTCATCTGTTATCCTGAATACCCAATCCGATGCCTCATTTGGGATCCACGCTTCCCTCCTTGCAGAAAAGTCCATAATGAGATTTGCCTCACTCCCACCTGGTGACTCAACCTCATTTATTCCCCACCCATTCTGATTTGGGACAGCTGAGTATTCCTGAGGTGGTGTTCCCAAGAAAAGTCATAAAAAATTCCCACTTGGATGCCTGAATTGGTCACTCAATTCCCTTCCTCTAATATCCCAAATTCCCCCAGCATGAATAGACTTGCAGGCAGCATCAGCTCCCTGTGAAACACCATCCAGGAGCGGAAAAGCCAATAAAATTCCCTCTGCATACCATTTTAACTGCACACAGAGACTTCAGAATATCCTGGAAAGGAGTTACAGGCAGGCAGGACCATGCTGAGAAAACAACTCAGTGACCCCTCCTCAGGGCCAGGCAGCCTTGGACAGCAGCTCCTCTTGTTCCTGCCCTTAATCCTGGCTGGAATTAAGGCATCCAAGAAGGTGTCTGAAGAAGAAGAAGTCTGAGCTCAGAGTCTGGAGAATGCGGAGGATCTCCTGGTGATCCAGCTGTTCCAAGGGCTGCAGTTCATCCAGGAGCTGGGATGATGATGAACTTCAGCTTCATTTCCTTATGACGGGTTCTGCTTGTTTGGGGTTTTTTGTTTCTCTTCTGCTGATGGATTTAAGATGAAAAAGGGGAGGTCTAGATGGAATATTGGGAGGAAGTTTTTCCCTGGGAGGGTGGGGAGGCCCTGGCACAGGTTTTCCAGAGAAGCTGTGGCTGCCCCATCCCTGGAAGTGTTCAAGGCCAAGTTGGACGGGGCTTGGACCCCATGGCAAGGGGTTGGAATAAGATGATCTGGAAGACCCCTCCAACCCAAACATTCCATGATCCTGTGATTCTAAGACTCTGTCATCCTACAGGCTTCCCTCCAGATGTCCAAGAAATTGGAGAAACTTCCTTTTGATGTCTTTCTGTCCAGATTTTACCTATTCACCTTTTTTTCCTCAAATATCTAGCTCATGGCCACTCCTCGATGTGATCCATGACACCACGGTCTGTACCATGATCCATCACCATTTTCCCAACCAGGCAGGAACAAATAATCCAGAACCAGGATAGAGCAAATAATCAACTCCTGTTTCCTCTTTTCCCAAACAAAGAGCTCCAGACCCAGCTCTATCAGGAATCAGCAGTGACAGCAAAAACAGTATTAAAAAAAACAAACTCTAAGTGATTTTCAAGCATCATGAGATTCCCAGAGGGAATTGATGGTCTTTTCCATGAAGGCAGATGAATTGGGAATTTAATGACCTCAGGAAAAGAAAACACCACCATGTACACCCAATCCTATGGATAAGTGTGTGTTAATGCACGTGGAATTATAACGGGACACGTTTGCCATCTTCAGGAGTCGAGCAGGAATTGCACTTCAATTTCCCAAAAAACAGTGAGAATCAACAATTCATGTAACGATACAGGAATTCCCGGGATCTCACACGGCCTCAGGCAAGCAGGACTGGGGGATGTAGAAGCTCTCAGCTGTCAGATTCTCTCACAGCACCACAAGGTTTGGGTTTTTCTGGTCGATGTTAGAAAAAGAATAAAAATAATGGCCCTGGGAGAGATGGAAAGAGTTTTATTCCTTATCAAGGATTTTTTTAAGAAATATTTAATTCCAGGCCTTGGTGGATTTGATAGGGAGGGTTTTTTCCCCCTTGGCCCTGTTCTTCCCTACCACAAAAAGCCAAACCCTACAGGGACAATCCTAAGGGATTAAAAAAGAAAAATAGCCTTGAAGAGCTCTGAATGAGGAACTCCAGAGCCTGAAAAAAAGTACTAGGTTTTTTTATCCATAAAGGTTGACTATAAATGATCTGGTCTGTAAAAATATGATGAGGCAGAAGCCAATAGACACAGAAAGAAGGTGTTGGGATGTTTTTTTAGGCATGTTTTACACAGAAGAGTCCAAGTGGAAGTGGTTAAGATCCCCATGGAGGAACCAGGATTTTCAAATCATCTCCTCCACTAGACTCTCCACTGGCATAAATCAGGGCAGGAGTTTTATTGTCTACCTCTCACCCCACAGCCACTGATCAATGACCCACCTGCACACCTTCCTTTCAATTTGGAAAAATTCCTGCATGAGAATAAATCCCTAAAGGAAAGAAATGCACAGCACTGGGATCCCAGGAAAAAAATAAATTAATTAAACATTGAATTTAGCAAAAAAACCCTGTTTTCTTTTGCCCTGGCATGTCCTGAGAAGTGGTCACAGGATGTGAGGAATGGGAGAGGATTCTGCTCAACCCACGAGAGCAAACATTCGCACTTGAGGCTGGAATGTGGCTGAACTCACCCTGTCTGTGACAGAGAAGTGGCATTTTTTGGACAAGCCTGGGTTGTTGACATTGAGTCTACTATGAGTCAAGTGTCCAAACTTGTACCCAGCCTCTGCCAGACAAGAGGGACACAAAGAGAACCAAGTCACAAATGAAACATCTCAAAATAAATCCATCACAAAGTCCCTTGGGTTTCAAACATCAAAAAGGAGTTGGCCATTGCTTTTCAACAGAAAACAAATGCAAATGAGGCCGAATGAACTCCTCAATACCTGGAAAGGCCAATGCACTTTTAATTTGCCCACATACCTCCCTACCACATACCTTGTTATCACGAGTATCGCTCACACAGGCAGATAAATACCCGAAGTTGTTGATTCAAAGAACATTTTGTCCCCAATTTAAACACAATGGCTCCACTCAGGGTGGCACGGGGGTGGAGAGCCTCGTTCACAGGGTGCCACTGCAGCCTCAGTGACTCTGAAGAAATGCATAAGGCTGGCCTTGTTCAGAAGAATTTGGGGCTTTTTCCACTCCTGTGAGCACTTTGCCCAAGGGTAGGAGGGAAGGCGGGGGTGGCAGCGGTGGAGGGGAGCCCAGAGAGTGGCAGGGAAACAGGAGAGGCACCAAACACAAATATCCCAACGCACAAAGCAACCCCTCCCTTGGTCCAGCCAGCAGCTCCCTCAGGTGCCTTCTCAGGGATGGCCTTGTGGGCATGCCCTGCCTCCCTGGATATATAACCTGCCCCAGGAGGGACAACTACCCAGAGGCAGCCCCAGAGAGGTTATTCCAAGATGAAGGCTTTCCTTGTGCTCCTGCTGGGAGCACTCCTGTGCGTGGACTCAGGTAAGATCCCGAAAAGGATCCACCCCCCAGCCCTTCCTGCAGATCTTCAGTCTGGGAGAAGGATTTGTGGTGGGGTTTGGCAGGGAGGGAAGAGATGTTGGCACATGGTCATCCCAAGATATATCCCTTTGGATGGGTGTTGAGTGGGAAAAATGCACAGTGCCATCCTGGGGATGGTGGAATCCTCATAGCTTCCAGGAAAGAGAAATCCTGAATTAATCAAAATCCAAGTTTTTTAAGCCAGACCACACAGTTAAGGGAGTAGGGGAGGGGTTAAGTGCGGGGGGGCGGGGGGGGGTATTTTCCTTCTTCCCAGGCTATCAAAATTGCAATATTTCTGCAAAGTTTTCCTCCAAAATTTTCTTCTGACTTTTCCTTTCAAAAGCAGACCCTGACACCATCCAGATTTCCAGAATTGTGTAAGACAGTAAAAACAACAGTGCCATGATGTGTTATTTTATAGAGTGGATGGGTGGACTTTGGACACCCTCATGTTTTTATAGCTTCACTGAGAAAAAATAAAAAAGGGTTTAAAGCAGCTTTTCCCTATTACCAGTGAAGAGAAGAATCAAATCTGAGCAGTTTTTCAATCAGCAGAGGATGCCTAAGGAATAAGCTGTGAAGGGTCTTGCACAGTCCACAGACCTTTCTCTCTGCCAGCTTCCATCAGAGCACTCAAAATTTGACTTTTATGGCATTATAAGTCAGAACAATGTGAGAACAGAGTGCAGCACTCAGACAAATTGGGGGTTGGCTGCTCACCTCTGTGACTGCATCAGTCGTCTACACCGGAGTGTCTTAGACAGAGGGACACCAAGTGCCTCAAATTAATTCCTTCAATCCCTAATTTCTAAATAGGGGTTTTCAGTATCCTAAAAGAGTATTTTATGCAACTGAACTGGGGGATTCATGATACAGGTTTGGTGATCTAAAGGAAATATATACATATATATTAACGTTAACTGACACTTGCAAGGCTCCAGTGACAGCCTGCGGCACAAGTAGGTGACAGGAACAGGTAATTACACCACAATCTCACTCCTCTGGGGACAATTTGTCACCAGGGCTGGACACTTGGGAACTGTCAGGTTTATCCTGCCTTTGCTGGATGCACAGAACAGCCCAGCAGGTGTTGCCAGCATTGATTTCCATCCCCTGTGGAGAGACATTTCCTTGAGGGAGTGGGAACAGGGTGGTCAGAGAGGGGTAAAAGTCATGTTTGAACTTTGCTTTCGAAGAGGGGGGAGATGGAGAGTGAGAGTCACAAGTTCAGAACTGAGACAATGCGAGGAGACTTTGAAAAATCCTGCTCCATCCCTCAGGCTGGATGGGGCTTGGAGAAACCTGGTCTAGAGGGATGTGTCCCTGATGAGATGATCTTTAAATCCCATCCAACCCAAACCATTCCATTATTCTCTTCAAGCCCAGCTCCATCTGCTCTCTTTTTGCTCCCTCACTGCACTGACTACATCCAAAATATCTTCAGCACCTGCCAAACCTGACTCCCACCTCAACTAGGTGCATTATAATCCATAAAAAAATGGAAAAAAGTAATTTTTTTTCCAAAGCAGAGGAGATATCTTCCTTTGAGGATGCCCAGGAATGGTCCGGTTTCCCAGTGCAAACACTTGGTTGAGTTCTCTGGAGAGCTTTGGGTAGATTGAAGATACATGAGAGGTATAGAATTGTTCCTCCTTCTGCAGGACTGGGTCCAGTTCTGGGGTACAAGATCAGAAGGACATGGAACAGCTGGAGCAAATCCAGGGGAGACCATGGAGATGCTTCAAGGGCTGGAGCCTCCCTCCTCCGGAGCCAGGCTGGGAGAGCTGGGGATGTTCACTCTGGAGAAGAGAAAACCCTGGGGAGACCTCACAGCCCCTTTCAGTGCCTAAAGAGGCTCCAGGAGAGTTGGGGATAAATTTTTAGGAGATCCTGTTGGGATAGGATGAAGGGTAATTTTTTAAAAATAAAAAAGGGTGGATTGAGGTTGACTATAATTAAGACATTTTTTACAATGAGAGTGGTGAAAAAATGGATCAGGCTGCCCACGGAAGCTGTGGCTGCCTCATTCCTGGAAGTGTCCAAGGCCAGGTAGGATGGGGCTTGGACCAACCTGGTCAACTGGAAATTGTCCCTTCCCATGGCAGAGGGGTGGAACTGGATGATTTTAAAGTCCCTTCCAACCCAAACCATTCCATAATTCCCTGATTTCTCTCCTAACCTCTCTTGGTTTCTTGCAGGTTCATCTTTGCAGTGCTACAGCTGCACATCCCAGCTCAGCAATTCCAAGTGCGTGACGAAGATGGAGTGTGGCGAGAAGAATATGTGCAAGACAGATGTCATCCGTAAGGAAAAATGGGGGTGGAAAATGAGTTAGTTGGGATGCTGGAGCCAAACATCTTCCCAGCCTCAGGTGTCCCATCCAGGCTCACCCCTTTTGGATACAGCAGGTGGTTTGGGCCAGCAAACCTCAGTGTGCAAATGTGTTTCGCCTGCACAAAATTAGGTTTATTTCTCTTTCACAACACCAAAAATTATTTGCTTGCAAGGGCTATGGTTAATTTCTTTTGCAATATTTGCAAACATGAATTAAAATGGGAGGGGCTGAGCCTGGTCCAACCTGGTCGTGAAAGCGCAGATTTGAGGTGAGATCAATGAAAATGACAGAATTTCATCTCTGTGTCTGTGGGGAACCTTGAAAAATTAGGATTTTATCTTCCCATTCTAGATCTGGTTTGCCCTGTCCATATCTGTGCTGACAGCTGAGTTGCTCTTAGACCTGGAGCACAAAATGCACAAAATGCACATTGAACCTTCTCTCTGTCAGGCAGTAGATGTGATACCGCCAGTAGGAATTATCCTGGTTGGGAATGTGCAAATCCATGGCATTCACATGCAGGAGAGCCAAGATGTTGTAGAACTCTTCCTTATTTATTGCACATGGCAAAGATTTAGTGCCCAGAATGGATTTTAGATCTCCTGGAGGAGAATGGATCGGATCTCCCGGAGGTCAAAATCTGCTGGTAACCAGCAGCTGCCAAAACTGACCAAAAAAATGGGCTGTGCCTCTCAGAAACAAATCAAACAATAACTCTGCCTCCTGATATGGGAATAACCTTGTTTCCATAATTTCCCAGGTGTTGAAAGGCTCCGTGCAACAAAGATGTTTGGGTTTGGGCTTCACAGTGAGAGAGGGCAGGGTTAGATGGGATATTAAGAAGAAATTCCTTGCTTTGAGGGTGGTGGGGCCCGGAGAAGCTGTGGCTGCCCCATCCCTGGAAGTGTCCAAGGCCAGGTTGGACAGGGTGTGGAGCAATCTGGGATAGTGCAAGGTGTCCCTGCCCATGAGATGATCTTGAAGGTCCCTTCCACCTCAAGCCATTCTGTGATTCCGATTTTTCTCCCAAGGAACGAGCTCAGATAAGAACAGCATCCCATTATTCAGTTCCATGAGGCTTGGCTTGTACTGAGTGCTTGTAATAATGGTCCTGCTTTCCTCCCAGGGGTCGTGGGGCTCTTCAGCATCATCAGCAAGGGGTGCGATTCCTCATGTGATGCATCCTACCAGGACTTCAATGTGGGCAACAGGAACATCTCCTGCTGCAGCAGTGACCTCTGCAATGTCAACGCCGCGGGCAGTGTGAGGTCCAGCTATGGGCTGGCGGGAGGAATAGCGGCCGGAGTGCTCTGGACCGTCCTCAACAACAAATTGTGAGGAGCAAAGAGGCCTCCCATGACCACAGCAAGTCTTGGAGCACCCTTCTAACAACAGGAATTGTAACCAGGAGCAGTGGGGTGTGTTGGGCACCCAGCACCCTGGGAGCCATATGATGGCTTCTGCTTTAATCTTGCAAAGCTTGAGTGCTACCAGATAAGGAAATTTGTGATCATGTTATCTGCAAAACACCTCAAATAAAGTTATTTCTCCACCAACTGTGTGTGTCAGGTATCTATTACTCAGTCACCTATTTCTGCCTGCAGCAGAGCTGTGGGTGTTGTGTAGCCGGCCGATGTCTAGCCCAGGTCACTGCTGTGCAATGTGACCTGAAGCCCCCTCAGGGGATGAGGGAAAGGCTGTGGATGTATCTATCTGGAGTTCAGGAAAGCCTTTGATTCTGCTTCCCACGATATTCTCCTGGAAAAGTTGGCAGTCCAGGGCTTGGGAATGTGTACTCTTGTCCGGGTTAAAAACTGTCTGATTCCACAGAGGGGTGGGGAAAGGTGCCACCTCCAGCTGGTGGCTGGTCACCAGTGGTGTCCCCCTGGGATCAGTATTGGGGTCAGTCCAATATATTTATTGATGATCTGGATGAGGGGGTCAAGAGCACCCTCGGGAAGTTCACCAATGACACTGAGTTGGGTGGGATGTTGATCTGCTGGAGGCCAGGAAGGCTCTGCAGAGGGATCTGGGTCAATGTTCCAAGGCCAATGGTTTGAGGTTCAACAACACCAGTGAGGTGTCTGAGTGCAAGGCAAACTCTATAACACCTCTCATATACAGTTAAAGCGCCTCCTTACAGCTATAGATTCATAGTTATTCTGTGCCTTCTCCAGCTGATTTATTTTATGGATCTAAACTTGGATGTTACCACCTTGTATTGGGAGATCCTTTGGCAAAGGCAGAAGAAAAAGCACCGTACAGAGGCCGGAGAGAAACTCTCAGGTGGGTTTTCCAAGCTACACCCACGTGAAGAGATCTGGTAAAAAACAAGGAAGGAAACATGGAGGGTGAATCTGGGAGAGCCCTGGGTGGGAGCAACAGGATTTAAGGAGCTGTGAAGTCAGGCCAGCAGTGGGTAGAGGATTAAAAGGGGAGGGAGATTGGCCAAGAGCACCAAATTCCTCTCTTACACCTTAAAAATTATTGGAGCTGACAAGGATGTGCGGCTCCACGGGCTGAAATAACAAGGAATCATTTCCCTGGTGGGGATGAGTTGCCTGGAGGATCCATAGCCATGGGACAAGGGTCAAAATCCCATTTGGGATGAAGTCAGTGGGATGTCAGGAGATAATGACACCGTCTGCTGTTGTGAAAGATGAAAGTGCGTAAATCCTTGGGATGCAAGGCATTAACAAGCTGCTAATTGTAGAAAGTTGGGAAGGGGTTTCCGCGGAGAAAATCAAGAATGAGCCACCTTGTTTGCAGGAATCCAACCTGGTTATAGGTGAAGGGAGGATATGGGACAAGTGGAGTGATTTATTCTGGCTTTTCCAAACCTCCTGAGTCATATCCATGAAAAGGGGCTCATCCAGCTGTGTATTTCCCACTGTGCATGGGTGACCAACTCCACGAACTCTCCATTCCAGGGAATCCTCTGCTTGCACTGCAGGGATTTTCCTGACATCTCAGTGCCCTGTGCCCACTTTCTGAAACAATTCCCAGGCGTGTCCACATCCAGAGGCCATTTCCAACAAGCAATTTGGCTACAATGGTCGTTTCTGGAGACTGGGCATTTAAGTGGCCAAGGGATGGTGGCACCAGAGTCATTGGAGTCCCCAGGGATGTTGGGTGAAACAGAGCCTTTTCCAGCTTCTGGAGAGGTCAAACACATTCATAAAATCATGGAATGGCTTGGGTTGGAAGGGACCTTGAAGACCATCTTGTTCTTATCCCCTGCTCTGGGCAGGCACACCTCCCACGAGACCAGGTTGCTCAGATCCCCATCCAGCCTGGCCTTGAATACTTTCAGGGATGGGAATTTGGGGATTTTGTCCCCAAAAATAAGATAGAGGACCATAAATGGGGGCTGTTCATCTCTGCTTTAATGTGTTGGTCCCAAGGCAATGCCGTCTACTTCCTCGAGCACAGAACTGAGGAGTTTCTTCCCAGAGCCAAGAGGTGGCTTTCCAAAGCTCTGGAGGTTGAGACCTAATGTCTAATCTCTTAGAGGCTCAAAGGATTATTCCTGCTTCCAACTTCTGCTCTGAATAAATTCAGGGTTGACCAGTGAGTGATTCTCATCTGTATTTACCTAGAGATAAATCCTTTCTGTGGATGTACCTGGACTTTTCATGGGTAGGATGGCATGGAGCACCTCTCCTATAAGGAAAGGCAGAGAGTATTTGGGTTGGTCAGCCTGGGGAAAAGAAGGCTCTGGGGAGAGCTTTCAGTGGCTAAAAGGGCTCCAGGAGAGCTGAAGAGGGACTTGGTTCAAGCGCCTGGAGGAACAGGACACAGGGAATGGTTTCCCACTGCCAGAGGGCAGGGTTAGATGGGATATTGGAAAGGAATTCTTTCCTGTAAGGCCCTATCACAGGTTTCCCAGAGAAGCTGTGGCTGCCCCATCCCTGGAAGTGTCCAAGGCCAGGTTGGATGGGGCTTGGAGCAACCTGGGATAGGGGAGGTGTCCCTGTCAATGGTGGGGGGGTTCCAACCCAAGATATTCTGGGATTCTGGGATTTGGTGATGAAAAAGTTTAAAGAAGGTGCAGCTGGGAGAGGCCAAGACTGGGACAGGCACAGTAAAGAACTGGGCAGGAACCCCATGCGAGTGGTGAAACTAATGGCACCCGGCACAGCACTTGGAATAACCCCAAACCTCACTCTGCATCCAGGTCACCGACAGAGCAGCCTCAAAAACAACCCTCTAAATTCTGGGAAGGGCAAGGAGGTGGCGAACTGGGGCAGATAAATGACTCAGCTGCCGATCAGAACCTGGGCTGGGCCAGGGCAGGACCAAGAAGAGGACGGGATGTTTTCCCAAGGGCTGGGACTGCACGTTGGCAGAAAGGTTGGTTCCCCCTCCTGCTTTAAACCCATTACACAGCTCAATAGGACTCTGGGTCAGGTCCCTCTGCTCTGCCCCTGCACCCTCTGTCACCAACGTGCTCTGTTGGTGAAGAAATCTGCGACAATTTACATTTTGGGTGCTGATAAAACATCCTGAGAGCTGCTGCAGGACACAAAAGCGCAACATTCATCTGAAAAAATAAGGCTGGGTCTATTTTGCCTGAGGAAGTTTCTTCTCAAACAGATTTTTTAGTTCTTCTGTCCTCTCCACACTTCTCAAAAAGCCTAAAATTGAGGACAGGGTCTTTAAACAATTCAAGTATCTCAGGCCAGGTTGGATGGGGTTTGGAGCAACCTGGTCTAGCGGAAGGTGTCCCTGCCCATGAGATGCTCTTGAAGGCCCCTTCCAACCCAAACCATTCCATGATTCTAAGGCTTCATGATTCTGTTTACTCCTGGTACAATTAACCATTATTCATTGTCCCTGTGGATAAGGATTAGGCCATCCAGTATTTCCCACAGCACATTAGAATTTATATCCAGTGCCTTTCCCCAGCCTGAAAAACGTCACCAAATTCCTCTGAACTCAACCCAAGTTGCAACAGCTGATTAAAAACTGGATTTAAACCACTGGAGAAAGTTTGTGGGGCAGAGAGGCTGGATGAGCTGGACTTGGGGACCAGCAGTTCCTTGCTGTGCTCTACATTTCCTTTATGGCCTGGGGCGAGTTCCACAGCATTTCCTTTCCTCTGCTTTGTACAGATGGTATCAGGCCCAACACATGGAGAGATGCTCAGATAGTGACTTTAAAGGGCCAGGGGAGAGATTGAGGCCAAAAATAGTCTCACAGAGGTAGCTGAGGAAGGCTCACCTGCTCCCAACCCACCCTGCACAGCCACATTCCTGCTCTGAATCATGCACACGTTGAGTAATGAAGGTGTTTTTGGGGGCAAATAGAACAGAGAGAGCCTGATTAGCTCTGCTCTGCCTCTTATTAAGCCACTAAAACCAATCCAAATTCCTGCCCTTTGCAGAACATCCCTCAATGAATTGTAGCTGCCTCTCAATCAGGACAAGCCAAGTTCATCCCCATTGTCTTGACTAATCCCATGCCCATTCTGCCACTTGACAGCTCTCTGTGGCAGAGATCCCTTGATCCCTCGTTTCTGACCTTATCCTGAGCTCTCTTAATGCCTTTCCAAGCTCCTCCTCAGGACTCTTTGCAAAGCAGGTGATGCTTTGACTCCTCTGATGATGCTCTTGATTCTCAGATTCTCTTGCAAGCCCAACTTCCTCCTTCTATGGCTTCTCCGATTTCTCATCCTTATTTTATGGGGACATCACCTTAAAGGCCATCAACTCAATAAAAAAGCTCTTGTAATGTGCCTTTCCCAGAATTTTTTACACCAGATGAGTTCACCCCGACACTGAAATAACCTCTATGCCTGGAATACTGAAATTTAAGGGCACCTGCTCACCTCTGCCAGCGGTTCCCCACATGAATCACTTCAAGACACCATGACCCAGCCCTGGAACCTTTCCCAGCTCTGCTGGTGGCTCTCCCTGGCTGGGGTAGTGTCACCACCTCCCCTGAAACAGAGGTGGTAGGCATGGGGCTGAGTCAGAAAAGAAAAAAACATTTTGCTCCTTCATCTCTGCTTATTTTCATTCAGATTCAATCTGGCCTTGAGGGAATTCTGTGGAACAAGGACTTCACCCAGGGCAGGGGAGTGAAAGTGGAGTGATGGACTCGTTTTCCTCAGGGGTCGCCACACACTGAGTTATTTGCAGGGACAAACCTGGGTGGTGCCACACACAGGTGCCAAATGAGTAGTGATGTGTGCTTTTGGATTTACATTTGGCAGCAGCCTTTGAATTTGCAAAAATACAGATTCGTCTGCTCTCACAGACAAATTTAAGAAAAAATTATGTAATCTCTGTCTGTAAATCCAACATTTCTGCAGTGAAGAGGAGGGTGATCATCTTGCTTAAAATACTATTTTTTGGACACCTCTTCAGCTGTCATAAGTAAAAAGAGAGGAAGGTGTGGCTATCACACACAAATATTCAAATCATTAATTGAGATGTGATAATTTGAATGCACCTGACCTATTCTATTCCTCCTCACATGAAATGAAAAACAGAAATTTAGAAAAATATAGGCAGGCTAGTCATCAGAATTCAACTACTGAAGTAAAATGGGAATATTTAAAAGAAAACAATTAGGCAAACAACCCTCTCCACTCTTGCTCTTGCAGGGAGGAGGCAGGGAATGGTAATTGCTTGTCATGAATGAGGTGCTCATGTGCAGTCATGGCCTTTGGACTAGCTCCAATTGCCTTGTGGCAAAATGACGGAGCATTTAGCAACCTTCTCACACCCATGGACTATGAAAGACAGCTGATTCCCTGCCCTTCATAATCCCAACCAATTAATTTACCGTCTTTGATGTTGTTGCAGCAAATGTTCTGTTATCAGGTGCTCTTCAAGTGCGCAGCTCTGCCCTGTTTCTCCTCACCCTTCTGATGGGCAAAATAAATACTTGCCTTTGCCATGGAGATCCGTTGATTCCCAGTGTCCATGGGAATCAGGGATTTGTTGCCAGCATATTGCTGTCAGAAATTCTTGCAGGGTTTTCATCAGTGTCCCCTGTATCCAGAAGAATCGAGAATTAAAATTAAAATGTATTCACTATCTGGCTATCCCCAAAATTTATTGTCCCCCTGTGATGCTTTTTTTAGCATTATTGTACACATTCTGAGTCCCATTTTGGGATAAATCAAGGCCAAGACATCCTGAAACACATTGTATTCCCTGGAAGGATCCTGCTTAACGAGCACCAGAGGTGGGATACACCCACAGCCCCCACAGAAATTCAGGGTGAATAAAGGGTGAGAAAAATATTTCCTTAAAAATCATGGAACCCAAAATACAAAAAACTTACTACTTTTCTGGCCTTCTAGGAATGGGACCAGCAAGTCTCAGGCCCAAAGATCACAGTTCCAGGCCAGTGGAGACCTCTGGGCACTGGAGGTTCCTCATCCCTACTGTCACCAGCATGGGTTGAGGTCAAGGCTCTCCCAAACAACTCCTGGGGGTGGCAGAGGAGTTAAAACTACCCAGAGACCATTCCCAGAGGCAGTTTGGATACAATCAGTGGGGTTTGGCAGGAAAAAGAATCACAGACCATTTTTTTTAGTCAGCTTCAGTGCCAGAGACTCGCCCTCAGCATCTCTGTCCCTACCCATGGCAAGTGGTTGGAACAAGAGGATCTTGGACTTCCCTTGCAAAACAAATCATTCCATGATTCCATGGTCTTTAACTTTTTAGATACTCTGCAACATCAGTTTTAACCAACAAATAACATCTCTTGCGGTTGAGATGTGCAGCAAAAGGCCGAAGGTGTTTGAAGAGACTGAAGGGTTTTGTGTAAAAATGTGACACTGAATTGCGGCATTGCTGGGGCAGGAGAAATCTGAGTAACCTGATGAAGGAAACTCCTCCTCCAAATGGATCCAGGAGTTCTCAGACTGAACCATTCCTTCCCAGCCTGGATCTGTCCAAACCCTTTTCCAAGTGCCTTCAGTCATTCACTGCCTCTACCCAGGTCAAGTTCTACAGAATGGTCTTTGCTGTTGCTGGTCCATGGAAAATCCTCACATCAGAGCTGCACATCTGTATTCTCCAAGCTCAGCAGGAATTCTTATTCCAAGCTGGAAATGCTTGTTTTCCTCCAAAGTTTTGTGACGCTGTTCTGGAGAAATGTCTCATTCCCAGCGACCTTTTTGCAAGGTGGAAAAGAATGGAAATAGAGTCTGGGATGGGTGTTTGTTCCCCAGCTGTGAAACAGAATGGAATTAATGATTAATGGGATGAAATTTAACAAGTCCAAATAATGGATTCTGTACCTAAGATGGAGCAATGTCAGGCACAAGATAAACTGGGAGAGGAGGGACTGGAAACCAGTCCTGCAAAAGGAATCTGACAGGAATTCCATAGGGATCATCAGGGTGTCCTGGTAACCGAGAGGACAAACCACATCCTGGGCTGTGTCCAGGGAGATTATCCTGCTGTGCCCAGCATTGCTGTGGCTTCCCCTAAACATTCTGTGCAATTCTGGGCCCCACAAATTAGGAATGATGGGAATGTCCTTGAAGGTGTCCATGTGAGGGCAACAAAGCTGGAGAAGGGCGGGAAGGAACGTCCTTGAGGGCTCTGGGTTTGTCCAGTGTGGAGAAAAGGAGGTTGAGAGGGAGCCTCACTGCAGGTTCCTGAGGAGGTGAAGGGCAGAGGGATGTGCTGAGCTCTTCTCCCTGGGATCTAGGGACAGGACATGTGGGAAAGGGTCAAAGTTGTGACGGGGGAGGTGTAGACTGGACATCAGGAAGTGTTTTTTTACCAAGAGGGTGGTCACACACTGGAACAGCTTCTTGGAGAGGTGGTCAGTGCTTCAGGTCTATCAGAATCTGGATTTCAGAACATGCCTTAAATTCTGGTCAGCTCTGAATTGGTCAGGGACTTTGACTGGATGGGCATTTTAGGAACTGAAAATTCTAGTCTAGTCTAATTTATTCTAACCTAATCTTATCCAGCCTATTTAGGACAGCTGGCTCTTCCCCTGCCCAGATTTCACCACACTTTCTGTAAAGAACCCCAAAACACCAAGGGTGGAGCCCAAACAGACCAGGAAGCAAAGCCACAACCCCATGTGGCTACGCCAAGGTAAATGCCCTGCCACCACCACCCCAGTGATTCACCACGAAATAAAAACCAGGGGACACTTTTGCATCATGGAAATGGCAGGAAAACTTTTGTTGGCTCCGGGATTAAGATGTCGACACGAACAAGCCCAAATCTTCAGACTAAAGTAGAACTCAGGGCTGCCTCTTTCCAGCTGAACGGTGGGATAAGGAGCAGGCAGCATCCTGAGGACAGCCAGGGACGTAGGAGGCAAGGAGATGATGCAGACACTTTGTGAAGGTGGTTGGTGAAGGGTGAATGGGCTGCTCTGCTCTGCCCCACATGACAGGGCTCTCTGTCCAAGAGGAGCCCAAGAGGAGGAGGATCTCATCCATTTCATCAATATCAGGTTCAGAATCATGGAATGGTTTGGATTGGGGCAGACCTGAAATACCATCCAGTTCCAACCCCCTGCCATGGGCAGGGACACCTTCCACTATCCCAGGTTGCTCCAAGCCCCATCCAGCCTGGCCTTGGACACTTCCAGGGATGGGGCAGGCACAGGTTCTCTGGAAAACCTCTGCTAGGGCCTCCCCACCCTCCCAGGGAAGAATTTCGTCCCAATATCCCATCTAACCCTGCCCCCTGGCAGTGGGAAGTCATTCCCCTTGTCCAGTCACTCCCGATCCTTGTCCCAAGTCCCTCTCCAGCTCTTCTGGAGCCTCCTCAGGTACTAGGAGGGTTTCTAAGGTCACACTGAAGCTTCTCTTCTCCAGACTCTACAATCCCAACCCTCTGGGCCTTTTGATTTATTTAATAGGATATTAAGGCAAACAGATCCCACACATCACAACCAAGTGAACGTTCCACTTATGTCACCCTTATTTTCCTTGTCACCTCCCTCCAACCCCATCCAGGCAGAGCTGCCATGAGACCTGGGAGTGCTTTCAGCAGAAATAACCTGTACATTTTACTTTTGCATTACTCACAAGTGGAATAATTTTCAAACTTGCCTGGTTCTCCCCCAGACCAGTGGAAATGTTACCTGGGCACTTCTTACTCCATCATCCACTTCTACCACTCCAAATCTTGGAGTTATCCAAACATGGATTGCCAGGGCACTGGCACTGGCAAAATAGTGGAGTGTGGAAGAGCTGGATTCATCTGTTCCCAGAGCTGAGCACTGTCCATAAACTCTTATTTTCAGCTGTTGGGGGTACTTGCAATCCTGGCATCCCAAATGAGGCCTTACCCAACATCCTTGGATGACAGGACAGCTATCCAGGATGGATAGATGGGCACTGGAGGCTGAGGGGATTAAAGGTTTTCCTGGAATGTTACTGCTGGGAAGGTCATAAAGCCTTTCCACTCAAGTGTCTGGCAAAAACACTGCTTATATTCACTTCAAACCAGCCTTTACTTCAGTGTCTCCATCCCAATTTCCCAGTCGTGGACATGGATTAGTTCTCCACCCTTGAGAGCTCCCAGCCTGGCACTAAACCTGGAACATTTATATGGAGAATTGAAGGACTGTTTTTCTCTAGTTGCCACCCTTTTTCTTATCTCAGCCTGTTCTTCCCTGCTGTTGAGCGTGTCCATATTTGGGAATCCTTTCTCCTTCCGCTAAGAAATCCCATCTCTTTTAGAATCATGGAAAGGTTTGGACTGGAAGGGACCTTAGAGATTTAGTTCCAATCCCCTGCCATGGGCAGGGACACCTTCCACTATCCCAGGTTGCTTCAAGCCCCGTCCAACCCAGCCTGGAACACTTCCAAGGATGGGAGAGCCGCAACTTCTCTGGGCAACCTATTCCAGTGTTTCATCTCTCCCACAGAGAAGAATTTCTTCCCAAATTCTAATGTAAATCCTCTTTTAGTTTAAAACCATTTCCCTTTTGTCCTATCACCACCTGCCTGTGTGAAAAGCCGCCCTCCCTCTTCATTAAATCTTCCCTTTTAGCTTCATATTCCATCCATTCTCATCTTCCTGTGATCCTTTGGAGGGGAATTCAGGTCCCTCAGGCAAAGGTGGGGAAATGCACCCAGTGTTGCGAGTGTGGCCTTGTTGGTGCCTTGCACAACATCCCTGCACTGTCCCTACTGACACAGCCCCAACCACAACACCTTTTCTACGCTCCATCAGGCGCCTGGCAGAGATTCCACCCAGGATCATCCAAGAATTCCCGCGTCTTTCATCTCCCCATCATTTCCAGGTGACCTCCTCCTTTACCGTATAACTGACTTATTACGGTGGATGATCCTATTTAATCCATGACTTGCATCCAAGCCACCTGGTTGTTAATGATATCCTGATCCTTCCCGGAATTGCTGGGGCTCCCTGAATTTGTGCTACCGGTAAATTCCATCCTATTTGGCATCTTTCAAGGTCTTAACAGAAAATATTAAGCAAGAGCACTCCAAAAGTGAGGAATGGCACTGATGATTTTCCCCAGGCTCATATCCCACTCCCAACACTTTAAATATTTCCAGCTCCTCCACTCCAAGCCTTTAAAAAATTCTCACTCATCTTAATCCAACTTAATTTCCATCTGTGCCATCTTAATAAATATTCCTACATTATCCTGTGTTATTTCTTTGCCAAACTTGTGAAAATCTGACTTTACTAACATTAAAACAACACAGATAACATTGGATTTTAAGTCTTTTCCTGTTTTTTTATTATTTTCATTCCTTCAAACCCTGTTTTTAATCTTGGCAGTCTATCAAGGTCAGACAGTGGCTGTTACCCCTCCTCTTTTTAATTTAGGTGCTAAATTCTGACCTCATGATTCTGCCTTGACCAATTTATGAACACTGTTTGGGAGTGGACCTGGACCTGTTGCTCTGTATCTCAGTTCTCCAAGAGTTCTGGGATGGAAAACATGCTGTCCTGCTTTGTCCCAGCTTGAATACACTGAATTTTTTTGTTCCACCTCAGTTGTGGTTGTTTCTTTTTCTGGACACCTTTTTCCATGCTGTCTTTACCCCCAAAATCAAAAGCATTTTATATATTGAATAAACAAGTGGTTAATTTAATATTCAGTTTTCATCTATCACTACTTTATTTTGCCTCTCAACTTAAAGGCTAAATAATTTTACATAATATTTAAATAACTTTAAATAATTCATTTTAAATAAATGAATAAATAGCATTCAATGTCTTTCTCAAGATCTAAGTAATTTTGACTATTGCAAATTTTTACTTTATATATTTCTTAACCTCCCTCACATTGTTTTGTCTGCTGCTTCGTTTTTCCACCATTCTTTTAGACTTCCCTCTCATTCCTGGAATAATTTGAAATTATTCACACATTTCAGGCCACGGTTACTCTGTCTAGAATTTTTTTTGCCACTTTTCCTCTTTTTTTATGGAAAAAAAGCAAAGAGGTTTCTGAATCCTTGATTTCAGTGAACCACAAGCTTTATACTTTGCATCCATGTCCTTGAACTCCCAGTGCACTCCTCCTTTTTCTGGACATCAACAAATAGGCCTGGATAACAACATATTTATCTATATATCAACCATATATCAACATTTATCTGTTTAGCTGAAACTGAATCATCCCAAAATTCAGCTGGATGAGGGGACAATACTGTTCCAAGTGTGTTAGACTCCTGGTCCCAGAAATCTGGGTGTGCCACCTTATTACTGCAACCTTAGGGTGTATCACCGTGTCCCACAGCCGTAGGGAGGAGGAGAGAAAATCCAGCAGGCAGGAACTGTGCAGCAAGATTGATCTATTTAATTATTTTACAAACTCTTTTATAGACTTTTTTCTTCATAGTCTAATTGGACAAAGGATCAGCCACCCCTTGGGGTGGTTGGCCAAAATCCTAAAACATCCACTGTCAAAATATTTTCCTACTGCACTACAAAAAAGACTTTTCAAGGCTGCAGGTGTTTGGTTGTTTACATAGCTCTGCTACCTCTTCTGTGAGAGAGAAAAGTCTCTCACAGGCTTAGAAAATAGCAAGAAAATCCTTGCTAGCAACATTTTTGTATCTACACCACCCCAAAACCATCTCAGCAGGGAGGGGAGAGATGGGGGAGGACGGAAAGACACGATTGGTCTGTGGTGTAGGAGGCTAAAAGGAGCTGGAGTCAAAATTAATTGGAAGAGTCAAACTGCTCTGGAATTATGTAGGATACCCAGAAGTAGGACAACAAATGGAAAGAGCATTGGATGTGGTCATTGAAGTTGGACACGTGGATGGATGAGGAAGGAGCTTGGTCCTGCTGGGAAGGATTGGCAAAATTCAAGGAAAGTCCAGAGTTGGAAGGGACCCACAAGGATCATTGAGTCCAGCTCCTGGCCCTGAACAGGACACTCCAAGAACCCCAGTGTGTGCCTGAGAGTTGTTCTGTCAAGGAACGGCAGCCCACAGACCCTCTGTGTCCTAAGCTGTGTCCCCACGATGTGAGCTGCAGGTGAGGGGGAGATTCTGCCCCCCTGCTCCACTCTGCTGAGATCCTGCTTGGAGCACCACATCCAGCTCTGGGGTCCAACAGCAGAAGAATGTGGAGCTGCTGGAGCAAGTCCAGAGGAGGCCACAGAGATGTTCCAAAGGCTGGAGCCCCTCTGCTCTGGAGCCAGGCTGAGAGAGCTGGGAATGTCCAGCCTGGAGAAGGGAAGGATCCAGGGAGAGCTCAGAGCCCCTTCCAGTGTCTAAAGGGGCTCCAGGAGAGCTGGAGAGGGACTTGGGACAAGGGATGGAGGGACAGGACAAGGGCAAATGGCTTTAAAATGACAGAGGGCAGGTTTAGATCAGATATTGGAAGAAACTCTTCTTTCTGAGGGTGGTTGATGCTCAGCCACACAGGCTACCCAGAGAAGCTGTGGCTGCCTCATCCTTGGAAGTGTTCCAGGCCAGTCTGGATGGGGCTTGGAGCAACCTGGGATAGTAGAAGGTGTCCCTGCCCATGGCAGCGAGTTGGAACAAGATGGTTTTTAAGGCTCCTTCCAACACAAGCCACTCTATGATTCCATGACAAAACACACATTTACTATGAAGAGGCCTCCAGGTGACCTCATCTCCACCCTTGCAAGATTCCTTTTAAAGCCAGTGAAGGGAAGCAGGTAATCCCCAGTGCCATCCACTTTTTGATGAGGCTTTTGTCTGATGAAATTTGGATCTGTCTGCCTGACTGGAAAAAGAAACAGCTCCAGTGAGTTACCAGGAGCCACCTATGGTAGAGAAGAAAGGCTGAACTGAAGTCAGATGATTCCCACTCTGGATTTTTTGTCCTGCTTCAATCTGTTTGTGACTGCAAAATTTCAAAGGTTATTTCTGCTGCATCTTCTGCTAATTGGTGCTCCTACAACTTTATGCCTTGACCGTACAGACCCTGATGATGGGAATTGCTTCCTTGTCGTGCTATTCCTATTACTGCACTGGATCCCCATGGCAACATCCACCACGGGCTATTTTTACTACTTAGCAGGGGTTACTTACTTAGATTGGCTCATCCAGATCTGTATCTGGTGACAGACTTTGCTGCCAACGTGTCAGTCAAAGGCACTGCTAATGATGCTGAAGGTTGACAAAGTGATGCCAGGCACTCCTCAGTCACAGACTCGGTGACAGTCCCTGGGTTTGACAAGTGACAAGTTCACAGGGAAGATTCTGTTTCCTTTCTCTGCACAACCAAAGTTGATAAAGAGGGAAAATCTTCCTGATAAAGGGAAGGAAGTATCTCTGTAACCAGCCAGTCTCTGCATGTTGTCCTTGTACTGCAAAATGTTGATAAGAGATAAGCGATTAAAGTGTGGAGAAAGACACTGGACACTCCCAGCCAACAGCAGCCCCCAGGAATATTCCCAGCATCCTTCAGCCTTGGCTTTTTTAGTGTTTAAGCATTGGAAAAGGGAAGTGGTGGAGTCACCATCCCTGGAAGTGTTCAAAAAACCACATGGGTCTGGCACTTGAGGACATGGTTTAATGGTGAACATAGTGGTGGTTGGACTTGGTGATCTCAGAGGTCTTTTCCAACTTTTAACAATCCCATTATTCTAAATCATCCAAATTTCAGATGGAAAAATCACATGGCCACAGGTACCCTACATGATGGAGCGTGGATTTATGGGTCACATGGGCTTTCATGTAGGGCTGGCAGCAGCTATCACTGGGATGGAAAAGGGAATCACACCGGAATGATGGACACAAGAGGTTTTCATTGGAGCACACATCCAGGTTGTGTCCATGCTGGTCTTCAAAAGGGAGCAGGATCCATTCTCTGATCCTGATCACAGCTGTCACAGCTTGCACCTGAATTTCTCATCCTTCCAACCAGAGCAACCTTTCTGGAAACATCCTTGGTCCTTGCTATGCCTCAGCATGTGCCTGGACATTCCCTGGAACAGATCCAGGGGGTTAAGGCCATAACACAGCCCGTTACACTTCCTAGGCAGCTCTCAAGTCCATGGTAGGACTGATAAATCTTAAAGGAAGCCTGAAATGCCTGAATTGTGGATATTCATCCCTCTGGGGTCCAACCCAGAATCACATCTTCGACATTCTTGATGTTTTCAGAAAATGTTTGAGGGACCTACATTCCCGGGGTGGACCAAACACAGCTAGATAGGTGATGCCTGAAGGAATTGTCCTCAATCCTGCAACTGCAAGAGGAGGAACCTGAGCAACCTGGTCTAGTGGAAGGTGTCCTTGCCCATGGCTGGGAGATTGGATGAGATGAGATTTAGGGGCTCCTCCAATCCAAACCATTCCATGATTCAATGATTCCAACCTCCAGATAATCACATCCCTGGACTCCCTGCTTTTCTCTCAGAGCACTGAACACAACTCATGTCTTTTTGTAAAAATCCAGCAAGTCTGGAAGGTTTCCTCCCATCCTTAGGAGCACCTGCCTTTTAGCCTTGGGATTAGTGAGCTTGAGCCAGAATTTGGGAGATGCGAGTACAGTTCCCTTCTCTGCTTGGAGAGGTTCAACTTCTCACCTCATATCTTCAGACAGGGGGTGCAAAGCAGCAAAATGAAGCTCAGACACAGAAAAAAAGGGGTAAGAGCTCTTTAGAGATTGAATCAGAGCTGTGAATCTGGATTTTTTTTTTTTTTATACTCCCCATGGAGGAGAAACATTTAATATCAAACGGCCCCTGGAAGACAGACCTAAAGAGCTCCTCGGAGGAGGGTGCTCACACTTTCACCCCTCTCCAGCCCAACGAAACCTGATTTCTTCCTGCTCAGTGGCAGAATTTCATCAGGAGGGTGGAGACCAACTCCACCCCAACAAGCCCAAAGTCTTGTTGTCGACACACACCTATGAGAGGTGGAACTTCCATTGGATCATCAAACATCGCTGCAGCCACGGGCACAGGCAGAGAGGTTCCCTGCTACTGAGTCACACATGAAGATGGTGGAGCCATCCAAAAAGTCCCCTGGCAAAAGTTCTACCCCCCTGGAATCACAGGAGCTGAATTCAAGGTGACTCAGTGTAATGATCAACAGTATCTGTATTTTCCTGCAAACCAGTTGTCACCAGCATACTTGGAAATCTGATACCTGGAAAATAAACTCCATCCTGCAAATCAGCTCCCAGGAAAGACATTGATGTCAGGTAGATTGATGCCGTGGTTATCACGACATGACCATGGTGTCAAATAGGCTTGGTTGGTTTTGTATCACAGCAGATGGATCCGTTCTGTTTATTCCTGGGACTGCAGAGGAGAAGGCTCTGGGGTGACCTTATTGTGAGCTCTCAGTAGCTGAAGTGGGGCTCCAAGAGAGCTGGAGAGGGATTTTGGACAAGGGAATGGAGTGTCAGGACAAGGGGGAATGGCTTCAAACTGAAAGAGATGGGGTTTTATGGGATATTGGGAAAAAATTCTTCCCTGGGAGGGTAGTGAGGCCCTGGCATGGGTTGCTCAGACAAGCTGTGGGTGCCCCATCCCTGGAAGTGTCCAAGGCCAGGTTGGATGGAGCTTGGATCAACCTGGGTTAGTGGAAGGTGTCCCTGCCCATGGCAGGGGATTGAAATTGGATGATCTTGAAGGTCCCTTTCAACCAAAACCATTCTGCAATTCTATGGAATGGCCTAAGAAAATGTCCATTTCTGAACTGGACAATGTAGGAGAGCAGGTGGTGAAACAGAGGGAGTTCAGAGCAGGACCATCAGAAGGATTAAAGCCTTGGAGAACCAGTTTTCCAGAGAAGGAGCCAAAGAGCCCACCAAAATCTGTCCAAGGGATATCCCAGACAAAATACATTTCTATGGAGAAGAGGAAAATTGCAACAGTGAGAAATTAAATTTAGTAGAGGGGTGTAAGGGGAGCCACTGGCTGTAGGGACCCCATAAATCAGAGCAGAAATATTTTACACAGGACTAATTTCACATGTGGCTGATAACCAACAACTGGAACAGCTTAGCAAAGCTTGGTGTTCACTCCCTGCAGAACACCTCATAAAAAATTGGGGTTTTATCATTCAAAAAAGAATTAACTGTAAGGGAAGTTAGAGCAGGTGAAGCACGTCACCTTCTTGCCTGTAAACACCGAATTTCTGTCATCTGCCTTGTCTGGTATTTGTGATAAGCAGAGAGGGATTATATCTCCCTATATCACCTTATAAATTAGAACAGTCTCCCAGAGACAGGCTGGGAGAGGGTTTGGATTGATCCCACTGAGAATTTCTGAAGGCTTTTGGCACACAAACCTTTCTCCCTACACACCACACCTCGTTGATATTCTCAGCTCTCCAGACCTGAAGTGACATTTCAACCGAAGTCCCTTCTGGCTCCTGTCAGTCAGAGCTCACAACCTTTCCCAGGGCTTATTCCACCCCTGACAGAGTCAGAAGGGAATTTTTAGGGCCTCCTGAGTCATGAAAGCTGTCTAAGCCTTACCTAACTGCTCTGTCAAACCACAGTTTTCACACATTTATCAGGCTTTAAGCAGGTCAGGTTTCTTCTCTGCATTTGCTTACAGAAATAATCCCAATTTTTCTAGCATTTAAGATCCAACTTCAACTTCCAGTCTCATTTAAATCAGGCTTGTCTTAACTCTGCTGATCTAAAAGGGGCCAGTGTTTTCCAGTGCCATCTTTTGGAGTGAATCCTGTTGTCTCAGTCTCCCCATTAATTGCTGTCTATTGGGTTTTTTCCATCAAGATCCCATTTTTTTCTTGACAGTGGCAGTGGAATTCCACCTGGGAAGCCAGGAGGGTGTTGCCACTTCCAAAATCAACCTCCCTCCCACCTCAACACACATTTGGACACCACTCATGGTTGTTTGTGTTGGGTTTTGGGTTTGTTTCCAGGATTCCATCTCTCCATAGGCTCCTGATTATCTTTAATCAAGGAATACCTTAAAGGTAACAGACCTTAAAGGTCTTTCCTTTCCTCCACAGTTTTACTGGAACACACCCAAATTCTCTTTCCCTGAAGTCTGGCACTGCTGCACACTCAACCCCTCTGCCCTGGTGTTTTCCCAGTGTTCTGATTTATGGAAAGATCTCCAACCTTTCCAAGCCTTTAAGACAGAGGTTAAGTATTTATATCCCTATTCCTTCAACCACACTGATTTATCCCAAAAAAACCCTCCATATGGAATGATTTTCAGGTAGGAGAGGATGTCTCCATGCACATTTCCACTCCACAACCCACCAAGCAGTTTTACTGTGCCAACCCCATTGTGCTTTCCCATTGAGGCACAACCACCCGGAATGCTGAAAGCGCTGGATCTTTTCCAGTTTCACGGCTGTTAATTAGGATATTGCTCAAATGTGCCTTGAGCTGCCCAGTTCCGAGCAAGGATCTGGATGTAACCAGGTCTGGTGGCTTTCACCGAGTGGATTTTTTTCCTGTGTGCCCAGAAAGTTATGTTTGATTCAGGTTTTTTTATGTGCCTGGTCTCTGACAGCACAGGAAGATAAAATAAAGGATAATTTTCACACTTGTAGAGGAGGATTAGGGTGTAGGTCTTTCTCTCCCTTTCCCACAGCTCTGTCAGCTTTGTGTCATCCGTGGCTGTGGAAATTTTCATTAGCAACGTTTCTCAGGTTACTGGGAACCATCCTCCAACTGGGAAGAAGGAGAGGCTGCTGGGAATGGCAGCAATTCTCACGTGTGTTGTCATAACAAGTCTGTGACAGGCAAAGTACCTCATTAAAACACCTTCAGCTCACCTCATCAAAACACCTTCAACTCACCTCATCTCCATCTCTAAAATCTCCAAGTGCTCCAGTGATTCACAAACTTCGCCTCTTTGGCTTATTCAGCTGTTTTATGGGAAATTGCACAACGCTGGGGTTTTCCAATTTGGATCACAACAAACTCAACAAAAAGTCTGTCAGTTTTTCCTGTGAAATATAAAATACCAGTGGCTCAGTCCCAAGGGGGAAGTAAATCATTTCTCCCCAGCTCCAAGCATTTGAAGCTGGCTCCCCAAATATGGGATAAGATGCAAAATAAATTATGATGTTTCAAAGGGTTGCCTTGATGTGGATGAAGTGAAATTTGCTATCAGGAAGGTGCCAGAGTGGGAAAATTGCTCCATGTTGGGTTTATTTCCCAGCTTCAGGATAGAATTTGGTGAATAATTGACAGCTTTCCAAAGGAAAGCTTTGCCAGCATGACCCAGGACCTGAAACCACATGACTTATCCCAATTCCAGACTTGGAAGCACCATATCCCACTGGCCTCCAAGTGACTCCCACGCCCAGCAGCTCAATTAATAACCAAGGGATCCAGAAATCAGGCTTGATTTTGAACTGGATTTGGGAAAACAAACATCTTTGGGCAACCTCAGTCATGCCAGCCCATGGAATCATTTTTCCAAAGCACGTGGAAGCCCAGCCTGCTGTCACTTGCCCCTTGACCGTGGTTGGCCAGTGCAACCAGTGTGACACAAGCCAGCTCTGGGCTCATGGAGCCAGGCTGGAAGGAGCAAACACACCTTGGTCACATTCCCCATCCAAGCCCTGGCACGGGGCCACACCTTGCAGTGCCAGCCGTGTTTTTCCTTTTCCATGGGACCAGCCCCGGGACATAAACCTGGGGAAGAGCCGAGGTATGGCAGGAGTCTGCTCATTGCGGTGATGTCACCTCATCAGGGAACTTGTTCCTCTGCAAATCCCAATCCAGACTGGAGCTGGGCTCTCCCCTGATCACCCCGAGGGAATCCGCCCACAGGATCAACAACAGGTGGTGGAGGGTGGGAAAACATATAAAGCTCCTTGGGAGCAGCTTCTTGGATCTGTCCTGGCTGCCTGGATCTGCTGTCAGCATGAAGAAGCTCCTGGTTGGATTCCTGCTGGGCCTGGCATTCGTGGAGTTGGGTAAGAGCTCCTCATTCCCAACACTCCAGGGACCCCCTGGGAAATTCCCGGGAGGGGAGGGAGGGGAAAGACCTGCTAACCCCCAGGTAGGGGCAATGATGCCTTTTGTATTGAAGAAGGTCAAAGGGTGAAGTGGGAAAGGGGAGATGCATTCCTGGTGGGAAGAGCTGTGATGCCTGGCTGGGAGCGACGCTCATCCTTCAGATACCTGTCACCCATACCCAGGGGTGGAGGGGACAACCACAGGGCAGGACCAGCCTGGGAAAGAGCCTGAAGCGCCAGCCTCTACCTAAGCTGCCACCCTCTCCCTTCAGAAATGGGATGGCATATGCTCATCCCGAGCTCCTGCCATCCCTAAAACCTCCCAGCTGGCTACTGGAAGTGCTGAAAGCCAGAAGGTGAAACTTTAATGTAGATAAGGGTGAGGGTATGAGAAATAACTTCAAGGACATTGGAAAGGTTTATTAAACCCCCAGCTCCAGGATTTTCCCTTATTTCAGGAGATAGGTGGGAATGGGAAATTCCCCTGGGTCTGTGATGGGTCTGGATCTTGGGCAAGCTGACAGCAGGGTTTGGTCATTGCTGTGTCCTTCCTGCATCTGGATGTGACCAACTTCAGCTACACCCCTGCCTGGAACAGCCATTCCAGGGGTGACACCAACCCAGAGGGGTTTAACCTACAGCCCATGGGCCCCAGAGCTCCTCAGGCTGCTTCCATGGGACCCTGAAAGACCTCAAAGAAAAGGCAGCCTGGGCAGGGATCAAACTTATCTCCATCTGGAGCTTTGTCTTGGATTTAATGGAATTTCTGAGAAACCACCCAAGGTGTCAAAGAATTTTATTTTTTTGCTTTATAGCTGAAATCAGGCAGAAGTAAAATTTTTGGGGTGATCCAGAGGGAAGCAGCTGGTCTAGGCACCCCTCTTGCAGCTGAGGGATGTGTCTGTGACCATTTATACTCCCGAGGTTGGATATGAAGAGATGGAAGGTCCTGTTGGACAGTGAGGAACAGGGAATTATTGGCTCAGATCAGGACACAGAGCTGTCCCTGTTCGGTTCTTCTGTCCTGGTTCTTACAGATTTGGGCTTTCCTCTTCCATGCAACCTTCCCACAAAACCCGTGTCCTCTAAATGCCCCACCCAGAGTCAGTGGAAGATGAGGGGGTTGAGGTTTTCCTTCCTTAAACCTGCTTTTAACTGGGATTAATTCCCCCAATGCACTTCCCTGCTCATCCATGAAAATTCTGAGGTTTGGAAATGGAAACCACCTCACCCCAAGGGTTTCAGAGCAGTTTCTCAAGTGCCTTAAGCCAGAACTGCTCCATCCATCCACCCATCCTACACACCCACAGACATCCAAATGATTGTTGATAATGTGTTACCTCTGTTAAAATGTAAACAGCCTCTCGTGGATCATTGGGAAGGGATCTAGTGAGGTCCTGAGCTGGGATAAACAGGGATGGCTCCACTACCCTGTTTACAGGGAGTATGGCCACAAGAACATTGAAATATTCCCAGGAAGAAATCCTTTTTACTTCTGCAAAGAGACAAAGAAAAGTTTTGCGCCCTGTAGGCTCTACCCCACAGCTGAATTTTCCAAGGGAGCTGCTACGAGGAGTAGATGCCTTAAAAATTCCTTCTGAAGTCAGGTGTTCAAACAAATGCCTTCAAAAATATTTATCCTTATCACAAAGCCCCAGAGGTTCCTCTGCGACAGCAGAACGGGAACAAAAACACAGCATCGGTGTGAATTTTTACCAATAGATGGCACTGGACGCTTTCAGGATGCTTTTCAGCAGCTGGCAGGAGGGTAGGCTAGAAAATCTCAAACCGGGCTGGATTTTGTCACCAAGCCACACCAGCAGGAATTTGGAAAATCCACACTCTCAGTATCTGCTGGCTGTGGATGGACAAGGCTCACACTGAGATTTTTGAGAGCTGCTGTGACCAAGATTTGCATATTTAGAGATGTCCCTCCCTCAGGTGGGAGCCAGCGAGGGTCTGTACAGCACCTCTTTAAAAAGCAGCAGTAGCCCCTCATGAGAGTGGTTGTGAGGCCACACTCAGCCCTCAGGATCTCTGGTACAGCTCTGAAATTGAAATCCTGCTCTCAGTTACTGATTCCTGCAGAATTTCCCTCAAACAAACAGGAGGGAGCTGTTGCTGTGAGGGAAGGGATGGGGGAACTGCCACTGTCATGGCTTGGGAATGTTGCTGTCAGCAGAAGGAGCTGGTTTTTACAATCATGGAATATCCTGATTTGGAAGGGACCCACAAGGATCATCAAAGTCCAACTCCTGGCCCCACACAGGCCATCCCAACAATCCCACCCTGTGCCTGAGAGCATTGTCCTGAACTCTTGATGCCAAGCTCATTCCAGTGCCTGACCACCCTCTGGGCGAAGAACCTTTTCCTGATATCCAGTCTCAACCTGGCCTGACACAGTTTCAGGCCATTCCCTTGGATCCCGTCACTGGTCACAGAGAGATTGGTGCTGCCCCTCCACTTCCCCTCAGAAGGAAGTTGTAGATCCCAAAAAGTCTCCCCACAGCCTCCTCTTCTCCAGGCTGAATTCTTACAGAGGATGCTCAGACCTACCAAAACTCCTCAAGGAACAGATCCCTCTAAATCCCTGCTCTTTTCTGGGCTGCTGAGCCTCCAAAGTCGTGTTCAGGCCCAGCTGCTGTAACACCACCCTTGTCCTCCAGTGCTGGGATTTGGTCTTTCCCCTCTGGCATATCCAAGCTTTGCCAGTGCCTCTGGATGTGCCTAATTTTGGACACTGCTGCATTTCAGTCAGGAAGCTGCAGATTTGGGTCTGTTTTCCCTATTTTGTCACCTCAGAGCCCTCCTGTCCCCTCTGCAGCCCAGTCCCTGCGATGTTACACGTGCAAGGAGCCCACAGACATTTCCCGGTGCATGAAAGCCACTGTGTGTCCCCCAAAAGCCACCGTGTGCACCACGACGCTGCACTCCGTGGAGACAGGTGAGTCCCAACGCCCTCCCTGAGGGATCCCAGGGAGAAATCCAAGAATTCCATGATGGGTTGGGTTGGAAGGGACCTTCAAGATCATTGAATTCCAAACTCCCACATTCCACTATCCCAGGTTGCTCCAAACCCCATCCAGCCTGGCCTTGGACACTTCCAGGGATCCAGGGGCAGCCACAGCTTCTCTGGGCAAACTGCCAGGGCCTCCCCACCCTCCCAGCCAAGAATTCCTCCCCAATATCCCACCTAACTTTACCCTATTCCAGTTAAAACCATTCCCTGTGTCCTGTCCCTCCATCCCTTGTCCCCAGTCCCTCTCCAGCTCTCCTGGAGCCCCTTTAGGCACTGGAAGGGGCTCTGAGGTCTCCTTGGAGCCTTCCCTTCTCCAGGCTGGACATTCCCAGCTCTCCCAGCCTGGCTCCAGAGCAGAGAGGCTCTAGCCCTTGGAGCATCTCCATGGCCTTCTCTGGACCTGTTCCAACAGGTCCATGACTTTCTTCCACTCAGGACCTCAGAGCTGGAGGCAGCTCTGCAAGTGGGATCTCACCTGAGCAGAGTAGAGGGGGAGAATCACCTCCCTCAACCTCCTGGCCACGCTTCCCTCTCCCCATCCCAGTCCCAGCTTGGATTATCCTTTAGCGTGTCTATAAAAATCCAGGTGAAATTATCCCAGTTTAAAGAGGGAAGGAGAGAAATCCAACGGATTTGGAGCCTCATAGTGAAGTATCAGGACCCACTGCACTTACTCCCTCTGTGTTGTCTTTCCTACCCCAATACCTTTATGGACCCTGAATTTATAGATGGTGCAAACATCTACAGGGACTTGTGTTCCTTGTCCATGCTGGAATGATTTTGGAAGGAGCAGGAGGGTGAGCGAGAGTCAGCAGTGAGAACTGGCAGACCTGTTCCCACAAAAAATAGGCTGGACTAGAGGCCCCCACGGATTAGAGATGTCCAACACCTCCTCTGTCAGTGTTTCTCAATCCCATTTCCTTTTGCCATTTCTTCCCCTCTCCAATCCGCCTCTCCCAGGTTATCCCTTTTTTGGCAACATTACCGTGACCAGGGACTGTGAGGAGGAATGCCTCTCCTACGACGGGATAGGGGCAACGAGGCCCAAGACCTGCTGCTTCACTGACCTGTGCACGGATGACGCCAGGAGCAGCAGTGGGCTGAGGAGCAGCTCGGCAGCGCTGAGCCTGGTGGCCATGGTGGCCGGAGCAGTCCTCCAGGGCTCCCTGTGAGGTCACAAGTCTCCCAGCTCCAGGCAGAAGCCCACCACTCTCCCTGCCAAGCTGCCTCATGGACTCTTAGATGCTTTGGGAATGTCCTTCTTCGCTGACATGTGGCTTCACCCCATCTCCAACGCTGGATTCAAGCAAAGAGTTTGGACACCTGGACTTAAACCCCTCAAATCTCCAGTTTCCAGCTGTTAAAGCAGATGTTCCTCACCTTCAGCTGCTTCTGGTCCTCAGGACCCACAGAGAATGGGTTGGGTTGGAAGGAACCTTCAGGATCATCCAGTTCCAACCCCCTGCCATGGGCAGGGACACCTTCCACTATCCCAGGTTGCTCCAAGCCCCTCCAACCCAGCCTGGAACAATTCCACGGGGGGCAGCCACAGCTTCAGCTTCTCTGGGCAACCTGTGTCACGTCCTGAGCGAGAGGAGCAGATGGATCTGGGCCCAGTTACTTCCTGCCCATCAGGGTGTGGGTAGCAACTGCAGATAGCTGGCACTTGATTCCAAGGATAAGCTAAGAAATGAGTTCAGAAGGGCTCAACTTCCCTGTGGGAATGGGATGGATTTCTGGAAAGCTCAGAACACTCCCTGGACTGACATGCCAGGGTAGGTCAGACCTGCAAACCCAAATATCCAAATTTGGCCAGACAAATACTACCCCACCCTCAGCCTCTGCCTGAGCTCAGGTTGGAGTCGGAGCTCCCAGATTTCCCTTTTCAGGTATTTTAAAGACTATTCCAAGCAAATTCTTCTGTTGCTCTGCCATCCCTCCTGAGCAAAAACTGCAGGATAGGAAAAGTAATGGTTATCCCAGACCCTCAGCTCTGGAAAAAATCTGTTAAAAGTGCTGGGATCCCAGCTGGGATTTGCTTGGAGTAGCTGTAGGAATGATTCTAATGTAAAAGCATCTGGAGTGGAAGCAGATATGGATGAGCCAGGTGCGCCCAGCTCACAGAGATCCAGGGAATTTGCCATTCCCTCTGTTCCTATTGCCAGGGACCATCCAGAGGATCAGGAAGCAAAAGCAGAATGGAGCATGCTTACACCCCATGCACCATCCTTGTGTCTTCATGGCACCCCTGCAACCTCCTCTGTAGCAGTCTATTTTTCCTCCTTTTTTTTTTTTCCTTTTTCCACTCTGTTTCCCTAAGAAACAAAATCAGGGGGGCTCTTTTTCCTCCTTGCACTGAGGGAATTGTTTCTCAAGGTCTGTCTCAGTACCATTTAGAAGAAAATGCTTGGCAATTTTGCATTCCTTGGCAGAGGTCCCTGTGAGCTCAGGAGGATGATGAGCCCTTTTTCCTGGAGGTGAAACCCTCAGAACTCCACTAAAACACTGACAACTTCCCTGAGACCCCCTGGCAATGCTGAGATCTACAGGGCAAAAATGCCATGGAGAGGATAATAATTGGAAGTTACTCCAATCCCGGTATTCCACCCACCCTTGCAGACACTGAGCTCCAGCCCCTGCTTCCCACTCGTCTGTTCTGTTTTTCCCTGCTCCAAAAACCAGTCGGATGTGTCAGGCCAGAAGCAAAACTCCATCCCTGCCATCCTCAGAGCTCATTCCTTTTTTTATCCTGGCTTCCAGCTCTATCTCCAGTGGCCTTTCCATGTTTTCTGCAGCATCCTGGGCTCTGCTTTCCACGTGTGCATGGGGCAGGGTCTGGATATAGAGGGACTGGGAGGGTGAGGGTTCCCTTCTGGGTGAGAATTTCATAAATAAAGTTGGATTCTCTGGTTTTCAGCCTGCAGCATCTTTCTTTTGTGCTTGATATTCCCATGGGAAAGGAGTGTGGGGCAGCACAAGGTGCAGGGAGGGGGTTTCTGTCTGGTTTTTCAGCTCCCAAACTGTCCTGTGCCAGACAGGGGGAAAACTACACACAAGGACAAGCAAAGAAGTGGAAGAATCCTCCTTGAAAGAGCCATATTTAAGGCTATCCCTGCAGGAAAAGGAGGCAGAGAAGGGTAAAATACAGTCCAGTGTGACAGGAGGCTCTTTTGGGATATGCACTGGGAGAACTGGGGGATTTCAAGGAGCAAAAGAGAAAGGGCCTGAGCTCAGCATTGCGGCCAACAGGAGGCTGGGAGTGACAATTCTGTGCTGCAAAGATGCTCCAAGTGGGGACTGTGCCCTTGTATCACCAGAGCTGGCTGTGAGCTCCCGGCCCCTCCCGGCCTCCTGTCACCCAGGACTTACCTGCCAACGTGGCCACGAGTTTCTATGGGAGCTAAAACAGAATCAAAAGCAGATTTTTATCTTCAAAACACCTCTAATACATTTCTTGATTAGGAGAGGTGACAAACCCTTCACACAGCGGTACAAAATGGCCTTTTTTGCGTTACAAGTCACCTGTTCACACTGCGGCAGCCACAAGGCTGAACAGGCCTCACTGGGAGCACTTAAAACAATCGAATTTGCTGTTTCTTTGGTTATTGCTGTTATTTATCCCTCCCTTTGCTCCGTAGGAGTTAAACCCAGCGAGTGCCACTGCCCCAGGAAATGCAGGAGATTCAAAGGCCTGGCCGGACTTTTGCGTCACTGGGTCGAGTGGACACAGGGAGGGAGAAGTTTAAATATAGGCTGGAGAAAATAGAACAGAGGAAAATGTGTCTCCAAAGGGCTGGAAAAAGACCTGCAACCTCTTGGCCCTGCCAGGTGAGGCTTCGCAGTAGGCGGAATCCAGCGCTGATGTTGCTCTGCTGAAGGATTTTTCTTGTCTGTCTGAGGGTTTCTGCTTCCCAGCACATCCAGAGATTTTATCACTGGATTTGAGGGTATTCCTTGGTGCCTTATGCTTCATCTGGCCAAAAAAACCTGCATTTTCCATCGTCTTCCAGCCCTCCTGCAAATGTGGGGCAGCCCTAGAGATGTGCACAATCCTGGAATGGTTTGGGTTGGAAAGGACCTTCAAGATCATCGAATTCCAACCCCCTGCCACAGGCAGGGACACTTTCCACTATCCCAGGTTGCTCCAAGCCCCATCCAGCCTGGCCTTGAACACTTCCAGGGATGGGGCAGCCACAAATTCTCTGGGCAACCTCTGCCAGGGCCTCCCCACCTTCACAGGGAGGAATTTTTTCCTGATCTGCACCTCCTGCTTCCAGTTACAAACCTGAAGTGCTTTTGTCCACCCAGAAATTCGAGAGTAAAGAACAACAGAGGCTTATCTGTGTGGATATTCCAGCTGGGATACCCTGTTGAGTCCCACCTCCATCAGGAATTTGTGTCTGCCTTGAGTAGACTTTCCTTGTGGGCTCCACGACTCTCGGAGGTGGGGTGGGCATTCCAAAAAATAATTCCTCGTTGGAGACACGCAACACTCACCTTGGATTTGAACTGAAGGAGGAGCCAGGTTCAGTCATGGTTTGCCCTGGGCAGAATTCCCACAGAAGCATCACAGGAACAGCAGGATTAACATTTAAAGGACTGGGTTTTCCAGCAGGGATCATTTCCAGTTGCTTTCCACAGCAGGACACTGGTCAGACCATGAGTGATGGTTGTTATCCCAGCATGCCCTGATTGCAGAGGTGGGAAACACCAGGAGCTGTTTGGCTGCTTCATTCTTTAAAATTTTTATATATTTTATCATCTTTGGGAGTGAGAGAGTGAAAAAAAACCCCACACAGCCCTCTTGGAACACACATTAAACGTGAAAGAAGGAGAGATGAGACAAGGGCAGAAATTATTGCAACATTCCAAGAGCAGGAAAAAGAAGGGGATATTTTTTGCAGTCCGGACATTGCATGTAAAACAGAGCTCTGATGTCATCAAATACAGAGAGGACTTGTAGTTCTTACTAAAAATACTTATCTAGAATATAAATATACATTAGAGTGTAGCTGCGAGGCTTCTGGAGAGCTCTGCCACAGCCTTGTATTTACAGAGAGGGATTTAAATGTTTAATTCCGCACCCTCAAAGGAAAGTCACTCCATCTGAAGGAGTTATTAATTATGGAATGCGCCTGGCAGCACTGAAGTGCAGCAGCAGTGATATCATTTTCAATATCACTCCCAAATTATTTCTCATCTCAAACCTATCATGTGCACTTTTTTCCGGTCTTAAAATAGAGCTATTTTTCCATATTAGGGTTTGGAGGGCTTGGAGCATCTGCCTCTGACACGGCAGCACATCCTCTCTTGGATATCTTCATTTTTCTCCTGCGTGACTCTTGCATCCCTAATTCCAGAGGAACACAGAAGCCTCTTTCCCTCTTTATTCTGTACAGCCCCAGGCCTGAAAACAAAGCCTAAAAATGAGGTGAAAACAGCCTTTCGTTGTCAGCAGCAGATGTGTTGAGGGGGAAGAAAGTCGAGCACAGCATAGTGGTTGGGATCTTAATTTAGAAAAGTCATTGTGGGTCACTTGGATAGGAGAGAGATGCTCAGAGTGTTGAAAAAGGCTGGGGTAGATGGTCTGGGTGGGCTCCACCTCTGGCACAGACCTGGGACCGTACTCTGCACATTCCCATCAGGTTTGAAAATGCACAGGATGTGCTTTAATCCTTCTGTGTTTTAATCCTTCTCCTTTAATCCTTCTGGTCTGGGTCCTGATCCCCTTTCCCCCCTCAGCCCCCATTGGACAGATGGGAATTGTCACACGTTGGTAGCTCCAGGCATGGTCCAACCACACATCTTTAGGACAGAGTTTTAAATTTCTGAATATCCTTAGTAAATGTCGGTGAGGACGCTGTGCCTTGAGGGGAAACAATTTTTCACCGGTCCCTGGTTGGGCAAATTGCTGAAATCCATGAGATCCAACATATTACAGGGAACTGAAAGCCAAAATATATGAAATCCATGGATCAGAATCCCAAAAACCTGATCCAGAATCTGAACAGAAATACCACAGGCTGCCTTTGGCCAGCAGGTCTCTCAGTGGAATCATGGAATGGTTTGGGTTGGATGAGTCCGTAAAAATCATCAAATTCCAACCTCTCTGCCATGGGACACCTCCCACTATCCCAGTTTGCTCCAAGACCTGTCCAACGCTCCCTTGAACACTTCCAAGGATGGGGCAGCCACAACTTCTGTGGGCAACCTGTGCCAGGGCCTCCCCGCCTTCCCAGCCAAGAATTTCTCCCCAGTATCCCATTTACCCCTGCCCTCTGTCAGTGGGAAGCCATTCCCAGTGTCCTGGCAATCCAGGCCTGTGTAATACAAGGGGTGAATATGTTTTCCATGTCTTCAGGTCTTTCCTGCCCATTCCAAGGACAGTTTGATGTGTCCTCAGTCACACCAGCAGTGACACCCCTGTACTGAGGCACAGTTCCAATCTTGTTTTGATGCAAGCCTTGCCCTGGACTCCTCATGCAGGAGCAGTAGCGTTATTCCTGTCTTGTTGGGACTGGGACATCCATCCCTTCACATCCCTGAAATAGAAATTGCTTTCACTCAATAGTCAGGGAAGGAGATTTAAAAGATTTCCTTGAAAAGCAGGTTGAGTGATGCCAAGGAGCTCCAGTGTCAGTGCATTTGCTCCTGCAGTACCTTTCGATTTAAAATTATGGAATCACAGAATATCCTGAGTTGGAAGGGACCCACAAGGATCATCACATCCAGCTCCTGGCCTTGCACAGGACACCTCCAAAAATCCCACCAGACGAGCAGAGTGAGGAGCTTGGGATGCTTGGGGGAAGCTCTGCCCCTTCTTTGAGCGCTGCTGCTCCACACATTCCTTGGCTGCTCCCTGGGTTCCCCAGATGAGGCACAAACATGGGCTGGGGCTCAAGGCTTTGCCTCTGTGAAATCCCGGGGGTGGGTGGAATTCTGCCAGTCGAAACTGTGCCCTGGGCAGTGGCAGGATTCCAGAGGGTGGCTGGGAGCCAGCAGGGACAGGAGATTCTTGCAGAGGGATGTGCCAGTGCTCCCAGTGAGGAACATCAATCCAAAGTGGGATTCCTGGGAACAGGCTCACCATGAGCTGATTATCAACTTGCTTTGATGTAGTTCTTCATCACGGACCTTCTGAATCCTTAAAAAAGTGTCTTCATTCCCACTGGAAACTTCCATAGAACCTTTTCCACCCAAAAATCTCTTTAGTGAAATACACAGGGACTTCACAAACTCCTGCCATGCAGCAAATCCAAAGAAGCAGCTCTCTGTTGTTACCTGCTCATGCACAAAGCCCAGATCAGATGAGCAATGTCCTTACAAAACCGAGCTGAAAACAAGCCAGACTTTGTTCCTAATCTTTCCTGGCTGCTGCCAATCTCCAGGGAGAGAAGCCACAGGTGAACAGGTGTTTTTAGCATCAAGACAGCTGTCACCGTACTGGGAGATGCCACCCAAATCTGAAAGAGAAACAAATACCCAGGAGATGGTGACAGACTTTGACACACTCACAGCAGAGCAGGAAAGTCATCCTGGAAAGGAGGGGAGAGGGGAGTAGGAAAATACCTGGGTTTTTCCCCACAAAATGAGGGGTTTTAAATAAAATGCCATCATCCACCATGCATGGACAGCTTGAGAACTTTGGGGAATGCAGCTAGGAAGGGTTTTTTGCCTGCTGATGCCCTTGGATCACAAAAGGGGTCTCTGAAATCTTATTTCTGCTGTGCCAGCTCTGTGCAAAGATGTCACAGCCTGGTTGGGGTTCCTCAAGCACAGAGAGCCAGTCTTGATATCTCAAGGGGCTTTTCTACTCAAGGACCATGTGCCAAGGGTCTCCTGAGCTTTTAAAAGTCAACTCCCACCCTTACTTCTTCTATCATTTCTTTGAAGAAGAAAACTCATCTGAAATCTGTGCATCTTTGTGGCTCATATTCCAGACCTTCACTGCTGTGATGGTCAAAAACCACAGGGATAATAAATTCCTGCCCTTCTTCTCCCTGCTCTTGGATGATATTTCCATGGGCTCCAGCCTGTTCTGATCTGCTCTTGGAAGATCAGCACTCCAAGCACAATAATTATCATTATTTGTGACCGTCACCTTGAGAAATCCAAGTTCTGTGCAAGATGTCACCAGTTAGAAGAAAATCACAAAAGGGTCCTTGGAGGATCTGTTGTTTTCCGTCTCCTGGGTTGGATAAAGGAGATGAGATGTTTTATTTGGATAATCTCTAATATTACCCCTTTAAAAAGGTAATTCATGAATTCTTTTTCCACAGAAAACCACGGCTGAGAGTCCCATTGGTGTCCTCTTTTTTTTGGAATAAAATGCAGTTCCTGGCTGGAGGCTGCTTTGAAAAGCCATGAGATCACTGGGAAAGAACTATCAGGTGTGTAGAGTCAAGCACTCACTTTGTGCTCAGGGGACAATCATTTGGTCACACAAGTGCATCTAAAACCTACAGAAAATTCTGTGTCACGTGAAAAATGGCAGCAAAGTAAAAATGGATCTTCATGCATGGAATTTCCTTTTTATCTGGACATGTCTTTGAGGGAGAGAGAGAAGAGAAGAGAAGAGAAGAGAAGAGAAGAGAAGAGAAGAGAAGAGAAGAGAAGAGAAGAGAAGAGAAGAGAAGAGAAGAGAAGAGAAGAGAAGAGAAGAGAAGAGAAGAGAAGAGAAGAGAAGAGAAGAGAAGAGAAGAGAAGAGAAGAGAAGAGAAGAGAAGAGAAGAGAAGAGAAGAGAAGAGAAGAGAAGAGAAGAGAAGAGAAGAGAAGAGAAGAGAAGAGAAGAGAAGAGAAGAGAAGAGAAGAGAAGAGAAGAGAAGAGAAGACTGAAAAGTTTGGGGCACCAACCACCTCTCTGGGAAGCCTGTGCCACTGTTTGATCCCCCTTTTCTGTGAAGAAATCCCTCCTAATTTCTAGTCTAAGATGAGGTGTTCAGCTCCCCTTTTTTAATCCATCCAAGTCTTTTATTCAGTGTCATTTCTCCACTTTCCATGATTCCATGGATTTTTCCAAGCTTTAGAGCTCAACCATCCTCCACCCCACCCTGAGCTGCTCAGGGAAGCTCTGTTCAAGCTGAGAATTCCCAGGGACCTCAGCCAGAGTGATGGAATCCATCCTGATTCATGTCCCAACCTCTGAACTGTGGTGCCAGCAGTGTTTGGATTAGGAGCCCTGAGGAGTGGCTGATTTTTTTTTTGGGGGGGAAGGCCAGGACAGCAGGAGCATGTGCACGTGGATGGATGGAAGGGTGGATGGATGGACGGATGGATGGGTGGATGGATGGATGGATGGACGGATGGGTGGATGGATGGATGGATGGATGGACGGATGGGTGGATGGGTGGGTGGATGGATTGACGGATGGGTGGGTGGATGGATGGGTGAATGGACGGATGGGTGGGTGGATGAATGGGTGGATGGACGGATGGGTGGATGGACGGATGGATGGATGGATGGATGGACGGATGGGTGGATGGACGGATGGGTGGGTGGATGGATGGGTGGATGGATGGATGGGTGGATGGATGGATGGGTGGATGGGCAGATGGGTGGATGGGTGGATGGGTGGGTGGATGGGTGGATGGGTGGATGGATGGGTGGATGGATGGGTGGATGGATGGGTGGATGGGTGGGTGGATGGGTGGATGGATGGGTGGATGGATGGATGGGTGGATGGGTGGATGGGTGGATGGAGCTGTGTTCTTGTTTCTCCCTCGTTGCTCAATAACCTCGTTTATTTTGGCAGCCTCTTGCCAGCCCTGCAGGCCAAGGAAGAGTTAATGGGTTTTATGGAATCCTGTAATCATCCAAACTCCGGGACAACATGTGCTAGCATTATTGGTTCATTAAGGATTAGGTGCACCTGAGCTTAATGAGGCTGTTAGGGGTTTGTAGGAGCTGACTACAAACCCCCAGATGTTTGCAGCTGGATGGTCTCCAAGATCCTCATGCTTTGTTTTGGGTGACAAGGAGTGACAAAGTCACCTCCTCTCAGCACTCAGGTAGAAATAACCCAGGAAAAGTCCCTGCCATGTCCTGGGTGCACCCAATCCCAAGGGAATGAGCATCCCATGGGGATGGGTGGTGGCAGGTTCCTCTCTGCAGCCCTGGCAGATCCAGACCAGAGTGGGATAATCTTTTTCCTGGTCACAGGAGTAGAAATGAGGCTGAAGCATTCATGTTCCTCTTTTTATAGTATTGCTTCTCTCCTGGAAACTCGATGCTCAATCCCTGGGCTGTATCCTGCCATCCTAAAGGCCTGGAAAGATGCATGGAATTAGTCACCACTGGAGTAAACAGCTTTTTAAGGAAAGCAGGCTCATGACACACCTGAGCTGTTGAAATGCAGCACTGTTATTTCCAGTGGCTTTTTAGTTCTTCATGACGTTTTATCCTGCTCTATTTTTGGGATCCGGATGCAGATTTTCCTTATAAATAGCTGATAACTGGGACAAGGATGCACTGGGCATCCAGACCTTGATTTTAGGGGGTGGAGAATGCAACATTTCCAGCCAAGCTTTCTGTGAGATCCTTCTCTCAGGAAAACTTTGCACCTGGAAAGTGTCCTGTATTCCCGGATACAATCAAATGGGAGCACTGGGAAGGATTCATTGCCAAGTTAACAAATTATTGGAACAAGGCTTTGAAGCTCTACAGCAACTTTTCCTCTGAGGAGCTCAGAGCCTGAATTTAGACACAAAAATTTCAGCATCAAACCTGGCTGATAAATATTCCTCTCATTTTAGAGTCAAGGAAGCCATGCCATAAACCTGGGAATCGTCGTGTGGGACACTGAACCAAAGCCCTTTGCTAAAGTTCATAAAATAAAAATCTCTGTGTGGTTTGTGAAGAGATTTAAATGATTAATTACTCTGAAAAATCAGGTTGTAAACATGTCCCAGCAAACAGAAACAATTCTGTTTGAAAGAAAGAATTTATTTAGATTGGATTTTGGGAAGGAATTCTTCCCTGGGAGGGTGGGGAAGCCCTGGCACAGGTTGCCCAGAGAAGCTGTGGCTGCCCCATCCCCGGAAGTGTCCAAGGCCAGGTTGGACGGGACTTGGAGCAACCTGGGATAGTGGAAAAATCCCTGCCCATGGCTGAGAGTTGGATGATCTTTCATGTCCCTTCCAACTCAAACCATCTTATTAAAAGTCCATAAAACTCCATAATTCACAAAAAAATGGGCTTTGGAACAGCACTTCCATCCACACATTGGGAAGAACAGCTGAATCGTCTCCCAAACCAGCCCACGGGGTTGGACCACAGACTCCAGAGCTGCCTTCCAATCTCATGTGTAATTCCCGATCTGGATCCATAGTGGGAGGCCACTCCTTTTATTTCTGCTTTACCCAAAACACCTCTCATTAGGCCTCAGTTGCTGTCACATCCAGCTAGAGATCTTTCCAAACATGAGCCAGAGTTTCCATTCTCTCTTGGACACCTGTGCTGGGTCCAAGTCCTTCCCAGTTTGTTTGCAAAGGGGATGGTGGGGTTGCCACAGGGAGCAGGGATTTGTAAATCCATTACCACGGCCTGGTGACACAGCCCTGCCCTTGAGGGCCTGTCACATTGACACAGCCTTGAAGTCAAAGATAATCTCCTTATATAACCATGGGAATTCTCCTTGGAGTGAAGGAAGTCATCCAGATTGGTTTTTAAAAACAGTTTTGAAAAGAACTAAAAGAACTTCCTGGGTTTTATGAGTGCACGTTTCTGCTTCCTGGTCTAGGCACATGCACAGCTCTGCTTGCAAACTGGGATGCTCACTCTGGGTACAACTATCCAGGGTTTGGTTTTTTTCCAGGAAAGTAAGGTGGCACTGCATGGACAGGCTGGGAGAGCTGGAGGTGTTCACCTAGAAGGCTCCAGGGAGAGCTTAGAGCTCCTTCCAGTGCCTAAGGCTTCAAGAGAGCTGGAGAGGGATTTTGGACAAAGGATGGAGTGCCAAGACACAGGGAATGGCTTCCCACTGCCAGAGGGAAGGTTGAGATGGGATATTGGGAAGGATTTCTTCCCTGTGTGGGTGGCACAGGTTTCCCAGAGAAGCTGTGGCTGCTCCATCCCTGGAAGTGTCCAAGGCCAGGTTGGACAGGGCAGGAACAACTTGGTCTAGTGGAAGATGTCCCAGCCCCAGGGAATTAGAGGGATGCACTTCCAGAGGAAACAACGCAAGCGCTGGTGAAATTCAGACTTCACATTTTCATCATCAGCATCAGCAAAGGGCTTTTTTATGCAGGGACATAAAAGAAAACCTCGGTGCCAATCCCAGCAGGAAATCACAACTGCCTTGGCCTCTTGGAACACTTCCTCCAAGGAAGAATTAGCAAACACAATGGACTGATTGTACTCTGCAAGGATTGGAAGCACGACACAGATCCCTATTTTTCAGAAGCATCAGGGAAACGTTCTGGCAGGGCTGTTTGCTGATTCCCAGATTCCTGTGCTATATCCTGCAGTCACCAAGCTGGATTTTACCTGGAGGGATTTCAAGAGGGAATTCACCTGTCTTTGCCTCTGGAGACAGGGAGAAAACAAAATATATTCAGAGAAATATTGTAGGGAGCTTAGCTCTGTTCACAGGGAGGTTGTGTTTATCCAGAGTCCTGCCTGATTCCTACTGCTCCCAAGGGAATCTGTTTAGACAGCTCCAGGCCCATGGGAAAGGCTCCCAGACTGGGAGCTGAAGCAACAAACCAGAGCCAGGTTGTTCTACAAAAATTCATGCCTGAGCTGAGCTAGGAGGAAAACCCAGACCACTTTATTAATTCACATTGACAAAAAATGGCAACTCATCCCAGCTCCATACAAGTATCAGGAAGGGGTGGGATGAGTGTCTGCTCCAAAGCCAGTCTCCACTGACCAAGCAAAGTCCCACCTGACTTCCTCAGACAGCTTTTGGACAAGTTATCCATCTCTCCCTGAAGTTCTCCTTGCCTTTTGTCTCAAACATGAACCGTTGTCATCTCCCAGTGTTTCAAAGAAGATCTAGAAATGACTGAGCCAAACTCATCCAAAGATTCACCGTGACAGGACAAGAGGCAAACCCAAGGGGTTGGGAGAGCTTGGGAGGAAAAAAAGGGAGAAAAAGGCTCATTCCTAAACAAATGCAGGGAAACCTTCAGGGAGAGCCTCAAACAGCCCCCAGGAGTGAGTAGGATCAGAAAAAACAGATGGACCTGGAAGTCAACTTCATGAGGAGGGAATTAAATTTCAGCAAAAATGAACCAAAAAAGTCCTTCTGTGGGTATTGGGGGGGAAAAAATAGTCAAGAGACATTTCCAGAAGCAGGAAGTTGAGGACAGCTTCACACCAGGTGGAACAGAGCTAATATATTAATTAATATATTAATTTTTCTATCAGAAAAGATACAAACCACAGAGAGGTTCAGGTTGATGTTTAACCACCCTGTGCTTGGAGAGCTTGGCTTCACGCCGGGGAGCATCTCCAAAGCCTCACCCACACAGATTTTCTGCCTTTCAGACCAGATCTCTCCCCAGAGCTGTGATCCCTGTAGGGAACAGCCAGAATGCGGGAAACACGCTGCCAAACTGGCCAGAGATCAAAGGGGTGAGGCATCCGTGGCCAATGAAGGGAGGGGAGAAACAGCTCCTCCGCACGCGGCTCCTCAAAGCGATGACAGCTACGGAGCCGCTCCAGTTCACGGAGAGGTGGCTGCAATCAGCTGTGCCTGATGATTTTTGGAGGGTGTGGACCTCAAAAAACACCCTTGGTTCAAGAGAGTCATAAATGGGAGGGTTGAAGGGCACAGTGAACAATTTACCTGCTTACTCTGAAAGAAATCATGGGACAGTATTGGAACTTCCTGGTTTTCTCCCAGATGGCACCTCTTGGGCCAGCCCACTTGACTCCAGGATCTGTGACTTTGGCAGAGCTGGAGAAATCCCCAACAAGGAGCTTTCAGAGTTTCATGGAACCATGGAATGGTTTGGGTTGAAAGGGACCTTCAAGATTTTCCAGTTCCCTACCCTGTCATGGGCAGGGACTCCTTCCACTATCCCAGATTGCTCCAAACCCCATCCTACCTGGCCTTGGACACTTCCAGGGATGGGGCAGCCACAGCTTCCCTGGGAAACCTGTGCCAGAGCTTCATCACCCTCCCAGGGAAGAATTTTTTCCTAGCATATGTTCCTTGTAGAATGCCTGGAAATAAGGGTGTTTGTGTTCCAAAGATCCCAGTGGCTGCATCATGATTTACAGGGAGCTCAGGTTGGAAAAGCAACCTCAGAATGTTCCTAATCCAAGCTCCTGATCCAAGCTCCCAATTTTGAGGTCAGCCCAAGGTTTCTCAGGACTTCATCCATCTAGGCCATGAAAGCTTCCCAAGGATGGGAATTGTACCACCTCTCTTGGAAACCACATGTGCCACATGGAAGACTTTATATCACATTTGGATTGATTATTCCAAATATCAGGAGCAGGGTGGTAATTGGAGGAGGATATTCTTGCTGGACCTTGGAAAGGGGATTACAGGAAAATGCAGCACCAGAGCAGGATGGACCAAAATGTAGGAGCCCAGAGCAACACACAAGGAATTGCAGATGATGCTCTGGAGGATTAAAGAAAGGGGGAAAGTCATTTCACTGATCTCCAAATTCAGGGAACAGCCATTACTCAGTATTCCCAGTAAAGATAGATTTGTACAAGGGGAGCTGATGGAAGAAATGCTGATGGAAGGTCACTTCCAGTGAGGGACAATGGGAAATGTCTCATCCATCTGTGTGAGACTCACCCCAAAACCCAACTCTGTATAAACAATACTGAAAGATGGAGTTTGGGAATAACAAAAGGAAAACTAAATGTGATTACAACTGTTTTAACGCAAGATTCTTTTTATTCTGCTCAAAAGGGTACAGAGAACACAAGATTTTGAGCTCCTTGGATCAGATCATTGGCATGGGAAGTTCAGTCTCCTGCCTCATATTTTAGGCACAGAAATGTCTCCTTAATTTTTTGGGTACAGAGAAGGAGGTCTAGGAAGAACAGCAGAAAATGATGGGGTGGAGAGGACCTGCTCTAAGGAGGTAGGGAAGACTCTTCTCAAGGTTTTTTGCCTTAAATATACTTCACACATTTGAATTTTTTACTTCAAACCCAACCAGACCAGCACAGCAAAGAAACTCCACAATTAATTTTGTGGGAGTTGTTGAAAAATCAATTGAAAAATTTGAGTTGGGCCTTCCTGAGTTTTGCTTCTCTCTTGGTTGTGGGAAAAGTGTGGATGCTAAAAAAACCCTCAATTTTTGGGAGCTGTTGAGGGGTTTTTTTGAGGCATCCACATGGAAAGCTGGGCTGGTGGGGGGTTATTTTCTTCATGGAATTTTCAGAATCGTCCCCTCACAGTCTAGTCCAGAAAAAGGCACAGAGGGAACTTGCGAGGATCCAAGATGGCTCAGCTCTGATCCCCAAATTTTCTGCACCATCGAAGTTGCACAGGTCAGAGTAACAGCAGCTGACAGGATGTGTCATCCCGATGCCATCCACGTCGGAGGGGATGCAGGTGGAGGAGCACATCTTGGTGACAGTTGAGACTTCTGTGACGGGATAAACTACAGCAAAGAAAAAAGCAGGAACAGTTAGGACTGGGAAAAACAGAGGAGAGCATCACCATTCTCTTTTGTCTTCTGATGACCAGGAGTTGGTGTCATAGAATCATAAATTGTTTGGGTTGGAAAGGACCTTCAAGATCATCCCATTCCAACCCCCTGCCATGGGCAGGGACACCTTCCACTATCCCAGATTGCTCCAAACCCTGTTCAACCTGGCCTTGGACACTTCCAGGGATGTAACAGCCACAGCTTCCCTGGGCAACCTGTGCCAGGGCCTCACCCTCCTGGCAGGGAGGAATTTCTTCCTAATATCCAATCTAAACTTACCCTCATTAGGTTTAAAGCCATTCCTTGTTTTCCTATCACCACACGACCCTGTAAAAAATTTAAATCTTATTTCTCAGCATTAGCCAGGAGCTTGCATTCACCAAATATTCCTTCACACAAACACTGCTTTCCACAACAGCAGGAGAGCTGGAGATCCCATGGGAGATCTCTTTTTTAAGTGGAAAGAGGAACCGGTCTCCACACCAGCACTGTCGAAACACTGATTCCTGTCAAAAGTATGGATAAAGAAGGAATTGTCCTTACCATCCTCCAGGGAATACATCGTAGTCTTGCACATGAGCTCACCCTCTGTGCAGTTCTCAATTGTCTGGCATTTGTCAACTGGGGTCAAATCCCTGCAGGTGTAACACCGCAAGAAGTGTCCTGTGAAGAGGGAAAACAGGAGGATGGAAAACATGAGGATGGCCTCAGTGTGGATTCTGTCTGTGCCCCTCCAGGTATCTCTCGGGAGGAATTTTCCAAAATAGTCATGCTGAGAACAGGAATGGAATAATAGAATGTGTTTGGACCGATGGGAATGAGAAACACAAAGGTCTGGTGGTCAAAGCACAGCTTCAGGTCGGGTTCAGACCCCTTGTGATGAGTCAAACAAGAAAGAGCCACACACATAGGAGACCCCGTGACACAGGAAAGATCTTGGGCTGATCTATTTCTCTGTTTTCTGGATCTACATCTTTCCTTAACTTCAGTAGAGCATCAGAAAGAGATCCCAGACTCCCAAACTCCCAGAATCACAGAATGGAGGAGGTTGGAAGGTTGGAAGGGGCGTCTGGAGCTCCACCAGTCCAATCCCTCCTCTCAAGAAGGACCAGCTAAAGCCTCTTGTCCAGGACTGTCTCCAGATGGGGTTTTAATATCTCCAAGAATGGAGATTCCGCAACTTCCCTGGGAAGCCTCTGCCAGTGCTCAGTCAACCTCACAGTCATAAAGTGTTTCCCAATGTTTCCAGTGTTTCAGTTTGTGTCTTTTGCCTGGCCCTGGCACTGGGAATCACTGAAAGGAGCCTGGCTCCGTCCTCTTTGCTCTCTCCCTTCAGGAATTTATAAGATTACCAATTTGAGCCTTCACTTCTCCAGCCTGAGCAGTCCCAGCTTTTCCATCCAGCCCATCCCTCAACTGCTTGTCCATGAGGATCTTGGAACAGGTTTCCCAAAGAGGTTCTGGACCCCCCATCCCTGAAAGTGTCCAAGGCCAGGTTGGATGAGGCTTGGAGCAACCTGGAAGGTTGTGGAAGGTGTCCCTGCCCATGGCAGGGGGTGGAACTGGATGATTTGTATGTCCCTTCCAACCCAAATCGTTCCCTGATTCCATGATCTTATAGGAGAGACCATCAAAGTCCTTCCTGAAGTCCAGGTAGAAAATATCCACAGCTCATCCCTTGTCTACCAGGTCAGTCACTTTATCATAGAAATTTGTCAGCTTGGTCAGGTTTGTCCCCTTGGTGAAGGATCTGGATACACACACAAAAGTCAGACTCGGATGTGAGTTGCAGCAGGGAGAATTTCCTCTGGTGCTGTCCACTCTGCCAGCTCTTCCCAAAGGCTGGGAGGGTGTCCCAGACAGAAGGAATTTGTCTCCATCAAATTCACTGAGCCACGAGAACAAACTGAGCACAACCCTTCCCCTCGTGCTGAGATTCTGGGTTTGTGAGAAGAATGTGTGAGGGGTTATTTTAAATCATGGAATGGTTTGGGTTGGAAGGGACATTAAAATCTTCTAGTTCCACTCCCTGCCATGGGCAGGGACACCTTCCACTTAGACCAGGTTGCTCCAAACCCTGTTGAACCTGGCCTTGGACACTTCCAAGGATGGGGCAGCCACAGCTTCTCTGGGCAACCTGTGCCAGGGCCTCCCCACCCTCAAAGAGAATTAAACTTGACAGCAGCACCATGAATGGATTGCATGGGGACATGTTCTGCTCTAGGCAGAGACCACAGAAACAAAATTTGATACTCAAGACTCCAAATCCATCCTGATCCAGCTCCTCCTGCCTTGTCCCTCACCAGTTCAGAGATGTCCCTCATCCCTGTTAAGCTGTAAAGCCCTCGAGAGCTGAAGGTGCCTCTCAGCTCCTACAACCACAGAATAACCACAGCCCAGATCTTTCAGTGCCTAAAGTCTTCCGAGATGGAGAAACTTTGGAGAAAACCACTGAAGAGCCCAGATTGTTGTGACACAGAGCACTCCAAGCTATCAAATCAAAACAGTATCTGGTGCTTCCTATCACCAAAAAAAAGCCATTTTTCAACAAGTTTTTCTGGGCGTTTTGCTCTCTGAAGGTTTTTCTGAGGAACCCAACACTTGATCTGGGTCCTCTACTCTGGGTCCCCTCTCCCACCCCCAGCAGACCCCTCAAAGTGTGTGTTATAAACACAGCGATGTATTTTGGTGTCATCACACCCCAGCAGCCCCTCTTTGGTCTGGGAAGCCCTTGTCACCCTGTCTGTGTGACATTCCAGCTGAAATTCCTTTAAACCCCACGGAAAGGGAGAAATGATTCAGCTCCTCCCAGCAAAGCTCCAACGGGATGTCAACAGGCTCAGGCAAACAAGTCACCCTATGAAAATAGACACCATCCTAATTAATGAGCCAGAAAAAGCCCTTTTTTAAACAAACACAGCAATTTTCCTGCTTTTATTCAAAGTAAACTTTATTATCTTGCTTGCTCATTGTGACCTGATGCTTTGTTTGCATTAATCCCACATCTGACTGTTATGAAATTCACCTTTAGGAGGAAGCATCGTTTTTAGTCTCACATTTCATGATGCTGGACAAATTCAACCCACAGGATTTGTGATCCTCTCTGAGAAGAAAACCAAACAAGCCACCACCTCTTCCTCCCCTGCAGAATCTGCTCGGCAAGGAGGGAGGAAGGAAAATGTCCTTGCATAAGAAGGAAAGAAATAAGAATTAAAAAATCATAACATAATTCCATAGACAGGCACAGTCTGGATCTGCGAATATCCCAATGAACAGTCACAGGTCCTGGACTGATCCTGCCCAGGAATTACCTTGGACATCCAGGAGAACACCACCAAAACTTGGGATCATCACTTTTTGTCCAAGAAATTGGTGTGGTAGAAACAAGGAACAGAAAGGATGGAGGAAGGATCATGGAATCATGGAATGGAATCACAGAACGGTTTGGGTTGAAAGGGACCTTCATCATCACAGAATTCCACCCCCTGTCACGGGCAGCAACAGCTTTCACTGGACCAAGTTGCTCCAAGCCCTGTCCAGCCTGGCCTTGGACACTTCCAGGGATGGGCATCCACAACTTTTTGGGATAACCTGTTCCAGTGCCTCACTTTGGATGATCTTTAAGGTCCCTTCCAACCCAAACCATTCCATGATTCCGTGATAAACATCAACCCTGCAGTACCTGGGCCACCAGTAATGTCCCAACCCCTCTTTCCCACTTCTAATGGCTAAAACTGGATAAATCACACATGTAACATTTTTGGAGAGATCCCACACATGCTGCATGGAACTGACTTCCGGGGCTAAGTAACAAAAAAGGTACAGAAAGTTAAAAATAACATTAAAAGAAAAAAGACAGTGAGATTGAGCACGAACATGGAAAAAGTGAGAGTGGGAATTTGCATTGAAGGAACGACATGGTTTAATCACACTCTGCCTTGTGACACTTCCTAAAGAGCCTGACCTGACAATCCCAATGACAACATCACCATGCCGAATATATGAAAATATTCCAAAGACAGACTTTTTTTTTCGGAAAACTGCCTAAAGTGGGAGACGTGGCTTTCAGAGGGAACAGGGCACATCCTATCCCATCACGCTGTATCTACTGAAGGAGTCTGGATAAATCCAAGTGGGAACTCACCCAAATCTATGCAAGTGACAGCAGCCAACAGAAGAAACAGAAACACCTTCATCTTGCACAGCTCTTCTTGTCTGGTCACTGGGTTGTCGGCACTCTTCACCAATGTCACACGTCCTGGTGGCTTGGCATACACCAAGATCCGTCCCCAGATCCAAATCTACTGGAAAAACGAGTCTCACTGAGCTATAAATGAATTGAAGGAGCTCCAAAGCAGGCCCCACCTCTTGCCACTCCGTCATCTCTTTTCATGTTCCTTGGAGAAGAAAATTTGGCTTATCAGGGTGGACAATGGCTGGGATTAATCCAGGTGTTTTGTGTCCAAGCAGGATGCAGAAGGCCTTGGAAGGTCTTGTCTTGCAGCTTGGGGATATTTCCTCTCACTTTTGGAGTGGTCTCAAGAAATCCCGGGGAAAAGAGCGTTGGTTGCGTGAATGTCAAGGAATTGAACCTCATGGATTTTTCTCCTCTGTGTTTTTACCTTCAGTGGGGTCCAGAGTTTATCAGGAGGACGAGAATCGTGGAATGGTTTGGATTGGAAGGGATCATCTCATTCCAAACCCTTTCCATGGGCAGAAAGACCTTCCATTAGGCCAGGTTGCCCCAAGGCTCATCCAGCCTGGTCTAGAAGTGGAAATCTGACTTTCAATTCCTCACTCACTGGAAAAAGCATGGAACACTGGGAAAAAAACAGGACCAGGATCTGAAAGTTTGGGCCAAGGGAACCTCTCAGGCTCATAATCCTGAGGAAGGACGGAGTGGAGAAGCCCCTCTGCTCTGAGCCAACCCTCTCCAAGTGTGGTTGCAAGCTCATGACTTTTTTGCTTCCCAAACACTTTTCCCATTCCCAACCCTGCTGCCTCAGGCATCTGCTGGATTCTCCTGCACCTCAGACCAGCTCAGTGGTAGGAAATCCTCCTCCAACCTGGGATGAGCAAGTCTGAGTGTGGAACTGCAAAGACTGGGAAGGAAGAGCCTTTTGGTGGCTATGCTGGGTGCCCTCCCAACAGAGACTTTTACTAAGGAATGGAGAGAAGCTGAATCCAAGATGGTTTTGGAGATATTCCCACCACCTTTGTCATTCCATCACTGAAGGAACTTTATACGGGGTTGTTCACTTGAACTCATGGAATCATTAAGGTTGGGAAAGATGTCAGGATCATCCCATTCAAAGTCAAACCAGCACCACTAAACCCTGTCCTCAAGTGCCACATCCATGGGGTTTTGAGCACTTCCAGGGATGTGACTCCATCACTACCCTGGAGCCTGTTCCAATGCCTGACAACCCTTTCTGTGAAGCAATTTTTCCTAATATCCAATCTAAACATTCCCTGGTACAACTTGAGGCCCATTTGTCTTGTCTTGCCTTGGAATGTTAAAAGTTTTTCTAGGAATGCTGGATAAAAATCCCAATCTCTCCAAATCTAAAGCTCCAGAATCATGGAATGGCTTGGGTTGGAAGGGGTCTTGAAGATCATCCAGTCCCAACCCCCCCTGCCATGGGCAGGGACACCTCCCACTATCCCAGGTTGTTTCAAACCCCATCCAACCTGGCCTTAGACAGTTCTGGGGATGGGGAACAGAGGAAGCCACAGCTTCCCTGGGAATTCCATTCCAGGTCTTCCCCACCCTCACAGGGAAGAAATTTTTCCCTAATATCCAGTCCAAAGGTGGTCTCGGCATTTCAGCAATCCCTGCTGCTTTGCCAAACACCACTTCTGGGTGACCTCCATCCTCAGGAATTCCTATGGATTGTTTTCACAGCTGCCTCTCTAATATTGTAATTATGTGGATTATGAGAGCTAAGCAGTTATTTCCAGCCCCAAAAAATTACCTAGGGAAAGGCATTTAGGTATATTCCAGGTCTGGCATTCCTCCTGTTCAGCAGAAAATGTTATAATCCTATTAAAAGGGTGAAATCCTCTGAGTGTGCTTGCCTTGTTCGTAGGAAAAAAAAAAAGAAAAGAAAAAACATGGATGGGGTGTGGCTCCTGGTTTCTGGTATTAAGTGGCCTCAAACAATTTGTGTTAAATGACTGGTTTCACCTGCACGGCTGAAATGTGATCGCCCTCGCCTCACAAAATCTTGGATGGAAGAATCTCCGCCACCACCCTGCTCTAAATCCTGTTCCCTCCTTTGCTCCGGAGGGTGGTTTTCAGGGGGTGTCAACACACCTTGTTTATGGTTTCAGTTGATCTTTATCTGAGTCCTGAAACGTTTTGTCTTTTATGCACACGCTGTGCTGCTGCTTTGCAGGACTGGCGACTCACCAAAAAAAAAATAACAAGAAATAATGAGAACCTTCAAATATTGTTTTGTTGAATTCCTTTTATTATTTTGTAGCAAACCACAACCTGTTCTGGTGGGGGGGGTCCCACCAATTACAGAAAAAAAAAATTAAAAAGACACAATCTGCATAAATCTGCCTCATCACAAGATGCCTTTAAAAAATAATAGACAATTTGGAGAGTATCTGTTCAAAGGGAAATTAATACAACAATTCTCCACATATCAGATGAGTTTGTTGTCATAAATAAAAGGAAAAGTTCAGCCAAATGTTTACTTCCCATCCTGGGAATCCTGTGCCAAACCCTTTTCCTGTCCTACCTCGCCAGCTGAGGCAGTCTCAGGATGGAGGCATCTTCACCAGACCTGCCTCAGTTGCATCCAGCCTGGAAATCTCCAAATCCCACAACCTCCCAGGTCCTATTCCAAGTCCTAAAATTCCTCATCCACCTCCAGGGCAGAGTTTCAGGAACTAAGGGCTGCAGGCACTGAGAGCCTTCTTGACTTAATTATTTTGAACTCTCCACATTCATTATTCTAATCAGCTCTTGATGTATCTCCTATGAATCCCAAATTTCCAGAGCAGGCAGACGCAGGAGCAAAAGATGGGACTGGATTTAAGGGTGGAGGGGTGCTGACATGACACTGTCATCTCCTAGTGCTAAGTTTTTGTGGGAAGAGGACTTAAAGATCATCCCATTCCCTACCCTGCCATGGGCGGAGACACCTTCCACTATCCCAGGTTGCTCCAGACCCCATCCAACCTGGCCTGGGACAGTTCCAGGGATGGGGCAGCCACAGCTTCTCTGGGAACTGCATTCCAGGGCCTCACCACCCTCACAAGGAAGGATTTCATCCCAATATCCCATCTATCCCTGCCCTCTGGCAGTGGGAAGCCATTCCCTGTGTCCTGTCCCTCCATCCTTTGTCCCAAGTCCCTCTCCAGCTCTCCTGGAGCCCCTTTAGGCACTGGAAGGGGCTCTGAGGTCTCCCCGGAGCCATCTCTTCTCCAGGCTGGACATTCCCAGCTCTCCCAGCCTGGCTCCAGAGCAGAGGGGCTCCAGCCCTTGGAGCATCTCCATGGCCTCCTCTGGACTCGCTCCAGCAGCTCCACGGGTCAGGGATGATGAAAGGCACTCACAGAAGCTGCAAGGATGGGTTACTCTGAGCACTGAACTGCTGCTGGGCAGATGCCAGGGATTAAGTCACCATGAATTTCACCTCTGGGACATCACAGTCCCCACCTGTCTCGCACAGAAACCAAAATTCTCTGGAGATGAGATTCTTGCACCAGAAAGAGAGGAATTAAATCGGTATCCCTTCCCTTCTCCATCTCCTCCATTGATGAGGAACATCTTTAAAAGTTAAAGAGAAAGCTGGAAAAGCAAAGTAAAAAATAAAGAATGCCAAGCCTGACTCTGGCCTACCCCTGTGAATAAGAAGTCAGGAATCCAACCCTGTAGCTCTTTTAGAGCCATTTTCACTAAGGCACCCCTCATTAGCTCATTAGTCACAGCAGCCTTATTCCTCCTAATTGATTTTACTATAATTCCCTACAATGTATGGCCAGGATCCAACATGTCTCTGCCTGGCTCAAAAACTATTACATTGACACAGCTTTGGAGAAAACTCATACCTCTCCCAAGCCTCTGGAGCATGTGAAGGTCGGGTGATTCCCATAACTGAACTTCTGGGAGGTGCCCTCAGGGGTAGGACATGTGTCCTCTCGGTGGGACAAGCCACAGGCTCAGAGAGCAGAGAGTTGTGGCTTTCACACCTGGGAGCAGGTGGGTCTGACACAGATTGGAGCTGCAGATGGATGCAAGAAGTTTGGCTGCTCTCTCCACGCTGGTTTCCCCCTCAGCACTGAAATGGGTCAAGGAATCATGGAATGGTTTGTGTTGGAAGGGACCTTCAAGATTATCTCGTTCCAAATCCCTGCCATGGGCAGGGACACCTCTCACTATCCCAGGCTGTTCCAGACCCCATCCAACCTGGCCTTGAAGGGATGGGGCAGCCACAGCTTCTCTAGGAATTCCATTCCAGGGCCTCACCACCCGCCCAGGGAAGAATTCCTTCCCAATATCCCATCTAACTCTGCCCTCTGGCAGTGGGAAGCCATTCCCTGTGTCCTGTCCCTCCATCCCTTGTCCCAAGTCCCTCTCCAGCTCTCCTGGATCCCCTTTATGTGGAAATACTCACAGCACACTTGGCCGGCTAGGCTCTCAGTTCAGTGCCTCAGAAAGCCCTGAGCTGCCTAGAGACACTGCACGGGCGATCCAGCACTTTAGTAGCTCCAAAAGCGGCAAGTGGTAGCCACAACGCTAATACCACGAGCGGGAGCAAAGAGGTAGAAATGCAGCCCTCGCTCTATGCTTTAATCCTGCTGGTACATTGTGCTAGGTCCGAGACAGAAACACACACAAGCTGCTAGCAGAAGGGTAGCCAGAGCAAGAGAGGGCGGAGCCGCCTCGGCTCGTCTTTTATTCAGGGGAAGGGAAAGGGGAGATCTAGGGGTGGACCCAGGGTATTCAGCGAATCGGACTCTGCTTCGGTGTAAGATAAACAGAAATGCCCAATCAAAATTTATAAAGAAATAACATTTATTATGCGACCGAAGTATCGGTTTCAAAGCCACGATCGAGAAAAGCAGCACCGAGCCCAGGGTCGGAGCTGGGTGAACACGCATAGATCTGATCTCTATCGCACCAGACCTCCCAAGTTCATGACTGCTGCTTTGGCTGGTCCCTTCTTATACAGTTTTTGGGTAGAGTCCGAATTAATTCTATTCTTCTCGTATTCAGGAAGTTTTCTTGTCCCGGAGTTGGGCTGCACAAAGCCTTTCCTGGGTCTGATGAATTGTCCATCCTGGGTGATGAGTGGGCCATTTCTGCTGATGGATGGGCCATCTCTGTTTCCGGGAACAGTTATTTTTGGTTCCCAGAATGTCCGATTCCTTATCAGATGCGATGTAGATATCAGAGTGTGGTGATCAAGTCGTCATGGTGCAAATGTCCCGGTGATAAGATCCAACCCCACCTAGGTGGAATCCTCACTTATTGTGAAAGAAATACTTTTAGTGTTGTGAAATTTTCCTCTCAGCCAGTCTGGTGAAGGGATTTTGAAACTCGGTCTCTGTAGGGTCTGATTACATTCCAGTTTTATACATAATAGCACGAATTACGTACTTTATTTATAACAGGTGGAATCCGAGTTACTTTCAGTTTTACCCGCGCTTAGAACAGAGGGGGTTCAGAGCACATGGCAGGGACAGGTCCTGGCTTCTCTGACCAGTTTTGGGCCTGGCCGCACCTCAGGGGCAGGCAGCAACACCTTCAGGCGCTGGAAGGGGCTCTGAGGTCTTCCCGGAGCCTTCTCTTCTCCAGGCTGGACATTCCCAGCTCTCCCAGCCTGGCTCCAGAGCAGAGGGGCTCCAGCCCTTGGAGCATCTCCATGGCTTCCTCTGGGCTCGCTCCAGGAGCTCCACGTCCTTGTGCTGAGGCCCTCGGAGCTGGACACAGAACTCAGGTGGGATCTACAGGGAGTGGAGCAGAGGGAGGGAATCCCATCCCTGGACGTGCTGGTCACACTCCCTTTGATGCATCCCAGGGTTCTGTTGTCTCCTGGCTCCAACAGAGACCTGAGGGAATGTGATTAAAGCCAGACTCGGGGCAGACAGGCCAGACCACCCCACAAAGGGTTCCTAAACTCTGCTCCTCATCCCAGATTCCCACCAGACCTCACAGTATCCCTGTCTCTGCCCCAGCCATGTGCTGTGAGCTGCACCTGAGGCTCAGATGCTTTGGATGTTCCCCAGGACAAGAAGGCAGGAACAAGATGATTTATTTCTATAAGGAGTCCTGTTCCCTCCAGGTAATCATTCACCCGCCTTTTTATTTTTTTTCCTAACCTGTTTTTCTCCCTCTCTGAATTCCATGCAGGTACCTCTTATCTCCAGGTTATTATTTAGATTAACCTCTGTGTAGCTCTTAACTCTTTCCAGGTGAGACCTTCACGTCCATCGCCTCCCTGGCCAGTGGCCAGCACATGGATACAGTGATTCCATGGGGGAATCCTGGAGGAGTTAATAATTCCTAAAGTGTATTCATGATGTACATAGGAAGGATTGATCATGTATTTATAACTAGTGGGAATTTTAATTCCTTCCCTATCAATTTTTTTCTAGCTCCCTTTTGCTCTTTTTGCTTCCAAGCTGAGAAATTCTCCTTTCCTGTCAACTCTGACCAAGGCAGCAATCACTTATTTGGAGATGATTTGCTCCATCCAGCCTTTCCAAGGCATTGTTAATGATGCAGGAATGTAAATCACTCACTCGGTGTAGCTGTCACCCACCTTAATTATCCCCTGCCTTCGTTCCAGGCTTAATCCAAGGAACAGGAGATACTTTCCTACTTGAGTCACTTCTCTCGTTGACCCAGAAGGGAAGAACAAGGACAACACGTGTAAAACACTAAATAACCCGACTGAAAAGTACCAGCTTTGCCTCCAGGCCCTCTTCATCTCCCTCTAATCCTGCAGAGCTTGGCATTGGAGCTGGAAATATCCACGGTTTTGGCTGCTGGGAGCTGCCCGAACCAGTAGAAAACTTAAATGAAGATTCCACTGCCCAAGTGAGAGGCTCAGTGTATCCTGCACCAAAAGGTTTGGTCTCCAGATGCTTGAAGATTTCAGGAAGATGTTTCTGATCCCAAAGCTTGTGGCTCCCAGAGCATTTCTCCCTGGGAAAGGTGAGGAAAACAACACTTCTCCTATGAGGAAAGGCTGAATTAGGATTGTTCTGCCGGGAGAAGAGAAGGCTCTGGGGACACCTCAGAGAGGCCCCTTCTGGTGCCTAAAGGGGCTCCAAGAGACCTGGAGAGCGACTTTGGATAAGGGCCTGGAGTGGCAGGACAAGAGTCAATGGCTTCACAATAAAAAAAGGTTGCTGGGAATGTGAAGCTTGTTCCAGCTGTCTGGAAAAGGCCTTATCTACTTCCATCTGATCAGGCTGTTATCAGACACCCACAACACCACTACCTGTCCTGATCTGCCCCCTCTCCCTGCCCAGCCAGAGCCCAGCCATGGCAGAACTCAATTCTCTGAGCTATCCCACCATGTCCCTGCGATTCCCAACATTTTGTGTGGTTTGGAACATGGATTTAACCCCAGGCAACACGAGGAGTTATGAGACAGATGGATTTGTTCAGCCTGGAAAACAGGCTGGGAAGGGAGGGCTCAGGGGGCCCCACAGCATCTGCCATGGAAAAGGGTCAAAGAGAGGTCTGGGCTGGATTTATTCCTCATCCACAGGTTCCAAATGAACTCCTTTCTCCATCATGTCCCTTAGGAGAAGGGGCTTGTGGTCCTGGAATGGCAACACTCCCATCCCAGTACATCCCAAGGGAAGCACTGGCAGAACTGGGACCTGCCGCTGCCACCTCCTGACAAGAGAGAAAAATGCAAATCCGTCCTCCCGGCCCATTTCCTAAGGAAGAAAGGAATTTTCAGGATCGTTTTTGGTATTTTTAAATTCTCACTGTTCCCAAAATTCATGGTTTGCAGTCACGTGGTTCCAACCAGCTTGAGGATGAGAAACCTCCAGGTGAAAATAAAATAAGGAGAAAAATTCAGTTTATTTAAATCACCTTGAACAAACCAGCAGCTGAATTCCAACAGGAGTAGCTCCACCTTGTCATTATAAAGAACCTGAGTGGTCAGATGCAAGGTGCCACCATCGTTTATCTACTGACTGAATTGAACCTGAATTTTTTTTGGCATCTTTCCTTCCATAGTTTGGTGCTAAATGGGTGCTGCTGCTGCTGGAACCAGCAGGTTTAACTGGTCTGAGCTCAGGTGCAAAACTCAGCCTCTGGAGCGACAACGGGTGAGTGAACCGCCACAATCTGTGCAATGAGAGATGGAATCTGAGCCGGGAGCACTTGGCACCTGTGGAAAACACCTGATTTAGCTCTGGGTGACAAAGTGTGACAAGAATCCGTGTGACATTCAACCCACCCAGCTGTTGGTGTTAATTGGCGTGGAGCAGAGAGCACGGAGCTACTCACACCTCTCCTCCCAGCAGTTTGGGGCTACTCACACCTCTCTCCCCAGGAGTTTGGTGCTGTTTGTGTTACATTTCCATGCAGCTTTAACTCCTATGCAAAGAACAAGTTATTAATGTCAGCTCGGGTGGCTGAGTATCCCAGGAAAGGTCAGATCATGGAGACGTTGTGCAATGCCTTAAATCTCTTCTTCTGGGGAGGTGATAAGCAGGAATGTTGGAACATGTTCCCACAGCCACGTAAAGCACCTCCCATCTTTCCAGCCCCCCTCCCATCTTTCCAGCCTCCTCCCACCTTTCCAGCCTCCTGGAGCCTGGGGGTGCCATTCCCCCTTTGCCCCCATGATCTCTCAAAATCCATGGGATGGAGAGAAATGAAGCAGGAGGAAAGGAGGTGGAGAGGGTCAGCACTGGCAGGAAGGTGGAGCTCTTGATTCAGCTGGTTTTTTTTTGCCTTCCTTTAGCACCGCTCCAGTTCTAAATTCCAAACTCTCTCCCTACACACCTTTCTTGACTCCTCCACGTCAAAACACCCAAATGAATCAGCTTTCTGGAGACTCCTCTTCAGCTCCAGAGCTTTCTCCTCCTCCGAAACCTGTATTTGCCCTGGATAGAGAGGAGGCCTGTCCAGAGGAACAGCAAAGGGTAGGATATAACCCCCCTACTCTGCCCTCATGAGATCCCACCAGGAATAGTGCATCCAGCTCTGGAGTCATAAGCACATGGATGACAGGAACCTTCTGGAGCAGGTCCAGAGGAAGCCACAGAGATGCTGCAAGGGCTGGAGCCCCTCTGCTCTGGAGCCAGGCTGGGAGAGCTGGGAATGTCCAGCCTGGAGAAGAGAAAGATCCAGGGAGACCTCAGAGCCCCTTCCAGTGCCTAAAGGGGCTCCAGGAGAGCTGGAGAGGGACTGGGGACAAGGGATGGAGGGACAGGACACAGGGAATGGCTTCCCACTGCCAGAGGACAGGGTTCGATGGGATATTGGGAAGGAATTCTTCCCTGGGAAGGTGGTGAGGCCCTGGAATGGAATTTCTAGAGAAGCTGTGGCTGCCCCATCCCTTCAAGGCCAGGTTGGATGGGGTCTGGGGCAGCCTGGGATAGTGGAAGGTGTCCTTGCCCATGGCAGGGGGTTGGAATGAGATGATCTTGAAGGTCCCTTCCAACACAAACCATTCCAGGATCCTATGATGTGGAGGCCAGAATTTTCCCACTTCAGACCCGTTTGGTGTCTCCCACCCTGGAATGATCAGGACAACCTTGGGATGCCAGTGAGGAACATCTGCAGAGTAAACAGGAGATGTGGCACCATTTCCCTCAACTTTCCAAACAACTGAAATACAGAAAAGTCCATCCTGGGCCTGTGCAGAGACAGGCAGATCCTTAGGGAGTAGCAGGAGCTGGGACATGGGTGACAGTGTGAGGAGAAATGATGGGAATGCCAGGCAGGAGCGAGGTGCAGGTTTCTCCCGGCTGTGCAATGTCCCCCAGTCCCCAAAATAGTCCCAATCCCAAAAATCACTTGCAAGTCACGCTGAAAAATATGGGTTGCAAGGAGGGAGGACAGTGAAAATAATCCCTTCCCAGGAAGGAGATAGTCCAGGCTGGGATTTTCCAGAGAAAAGGAAAGATATTTCTGTGTGTTTCAAAGAAACTCCCAAGCCCATCACTGTTATTCTGCATTTGTTTTACATTCCCCAGGGAATATAATCCCCTTCTCCCATGGGATCCAGCTGGGATCCCCAGAAAATCTTTAAACAAAAATTAGGATTACACAATTTGGCAGAGCTGAATGTTGGGAGAGCAGAACAGAGTCTCCAGAGCACCCAGCCCTGTGTCCGTGTGTGCATCTGTCCGGAGGCAGGAGCGGGGTCGGGTCCCTGGGAGTGCAGGAAGAGGAGCAGCTGCCCAGGGACACCCACACAGGGCCCTTTCTGTGCCCAAAATAGACACCCTCTCCCACAAGGAAGAGTGCAGGCTCCAAGGCCAAATCCCATCTCCATTCCCGGCAGGGTCACGGGCAAGCCAAGGATATTTATGAGCTATTGAAGGCAAAGACAATCCCTGTTCTTTATCCATCCCCAGGAAGAGATTCCAATGGCCTTGAGATGAAATGTCAGAATTTAACCCTCCTGTAGTCCCTAAATTCAGCCTAGTTTTTTTATCCAGCCCACAACCCACAGCCCTGAGCTTGGAATCCAATCCAGGCACTTTTCTTCCACACAAAACAAGATTTAATATCTGTAATATCTGCAGAACCACCCAAAAACATCCTTCCAAGTGGTTTTTTTTTTTTATTAATTCCATATATTTTTTTATTAGAGTATAAGAAACAAGATGGAACATACACTTCACTTATACTTAGGTTAATATATTTAAAGGGATGGATGCTTCTTTATCCCATTTATCCCGTTACAATAAAGATAATACACAGTTACAAATCTCACAGATAGGGATTAGTAAAATCAGCATTTCGGGGAAACCACCTCGGATCATCCAACAAAGCTGAAATAAAACGTGCCAACTTTTTTTTTTTTTTTTTTTTCCCTGCAACATTTTATTGGCTTCATATATTTTCATTTGATGAACCAGGAGGATTAGGGCTGGGAAGAAGTGTTCCCATGGAAAATGTTGGAGCTGGGAAGGCTCTTAAGCCTTTTATTTCTCAATTTCCACTCTCAGAGAGCAAAGCTGGACGAATTAAAACCTTCAATCTGTCTCTGCTGATGATGATTCTCTGCTTTGGGTGCAATTATTTGGTTTGAGGCAGCTCGTCCTCCTTGATTTCGGAGATCTGGGCTTCAAAGTTCCTCCACCAAGTCCGGCAAAAGCCAGTAGGTGGCAGGACCAACCCAGGGCTTCTCCCTGGGCACCATGGGCATTCCCAAAATACAAAATTGGGCGTTTCTGTTCCCATTCCCGTTCCACAGCCTCAGACAGGGGTGAAATAACTCCTTCAGGATCAAGGATCCAGAGCCACCTCCATCCCAAACAGAGACCCACAGGAGCAAGAGACTTGGGATAGGGCCCTAAACCTCCAGGCATCCAGGTGTGCACCACATCTGCTTTTTCCAGAGGGCCCGGATCCTATGACCCATCCCATGGACACACATGCACACCACCAGAGCTTCCCTCCGGGGTGGTGGCAAATAAAGCCCCTGGGAGACAAATCCCTTCAAAAAACCCCAACTTGAGTAAATCAACACCAATCCAGGACATCCTTGGAGTAGCAAAGTGGATCCTTGGAGTAATAATTAAGCAACCGATCATTTGTTCTGTTGGAGCAAGGGAGTCACGTCACATTTGCGGTTTCCAAAAAGAAATTTTGCCCTTAAAAAAAAACAATTCTCAAAACCAGCTGGAAGAACCATGCTCATTTTGAAGTCCTTCTCTTGGGCAAACTGCAAACCCCCAGATCCTGGGTGGGAAGGATTTTGAGCATTTTTAGACAATCCACAAAAATTCAAGCCCTTCGTGGGGTAGTGGGAGATGGCAGCAGTTGCTGGTGAATTACAGCCATTCCCAGGATGGAAGCACTGAAACCATTTTCTCGGGAACACGCTCCGAAGTGGGCAGGTATTTCACTTAACTCTTAAATTTCCACTAGAAACACTTCCAGGATATTTTATGCTTCTAGGGAGCCAAACCTCCTCCCCTCATAACCTCTTGTCTTGTCAGAACAGGTGAATACCTGAGTTTTCTGCTCAGATTTTGATCTCTGAATTCCACAGTCCACAGAAACACATCCAAAGCACTTCAGGGCTGTCCCACCACAGCCCTGAAATTCCAAATCCAGCATTTGGTTTAGCAACCCACCAGTGTGAACACTTAATGAATCCTGTGTTTTCCTACTTATTGTCTTATTATTAATGGTTTGAATTACTTCACCTGCCCCTTTTTAGGCCCGGGCTTTACAACGGACGAGGTTCTCACCAGGTTTGTCATTCTTGGGATTTGGGGGCAAAAATAAAACTAGAGTAGGACCAGGAATAGCGAGAGTTGGCACAATTGATGAGAAAGTGCTTGGGATTCAACTGTGACAAGCTGTCACTCCCTCCCTCTCTCAAACACACATGGATCTATCCAAGAGATCTTTGCCAGGAAAGGAAAAACTGAAAATATCCCTTTTTTCCATGCTCTAGATTGGAGCACATGGGAAGGAAGAGACAAAAAGAGAGCGAGGAGGAAAAACAAATCGCCATGTGAAATTTATCCAACCAACCCTCAGCTCAGTCCCCTGGCAATTCCATGAACATAATTTGTTATTTATTGGGATAAACCGCCTCTGGATGCTGCTCCCACCGGCCTTTGCTCCCTGGCGCAACCAAATCCCTGGCACCAGCTGAGGAATACGGAGATAGGAAGGAGATGGCCCTTGGAGGAGACAACCAGGGCCCTTGGAGGAGACAACCAGGTCTTCAGCCCAGGGGGTCATCCACTATGGCATCCTCAGGATCCTCATAAAGGCATGGATGGACATCAGGACACAGCTGATGGCTTTGAAGTTCAGCTCTTTGCTAAAGGCAATTGAGGCCCAAACCAACCCCAAAACCTTTTTCAAGGCAGCCAGAAAAGACAGAGCCCCCTAAATCCAAGGTAGAGCACTCTGGGTGCCACCTCAGTGTCACGGCAAGTGCTGAGGGACAAATGAACCCAAAAACAGAGGTTTTGAACCCTCTTGGGAAGAAGGCTGAGGCACAGGGAAGCTGGGGAATATTCACCTCAGTTTAGGAAGTTTTTTCCCAATTTTCCCTGTGCTCCACATGCATAGCAGAGGTTTGTGGGGCACCTCGGGCCCCGAGGTCCCAGGAGGATGCATTATCCAAAGGAAGGCACATCCAAGGACCAACACAATTGATGCATTCTTCCCACATTAACCACTAAATTGCAGGTCACATCCCACTGACCCATCCCTCCTGGTGGAAAAGCTGTCATTAACATCTGTGTTGCTTTAATTAAAAGAGGGGGAGAAGGGAGGGGGGTGGGGAAGCCCATGAAACCACTTTTGTTACAAATATTTCTGTACAACTGCAACCACCTTTCATTTATCACTCCTTGAAGAGGGGACAGAGGTGGAACTGAAGGTTTGTGGAGCTTTTGTTTGGGTTTTGACACAGAATAGGAGAAGCGGGTACAAGGCATGGCTAAAATGTGCCAACACCTGGGTTTTGCTGCTAGAAATAGGAAAAAAAGCCCAGGGCACCTCTGATCCATCAGTGGAAGTGACAAAAAGCTTGAACTTGGTGGTTTAAGGCTGAATTTTGGCTTGGTTTGTGTCAAGCAGGTCCACAGGCAAGCAGAGTAGGCAGCACAGATGACACAGAGAGGGCAGGAGGACACAACTCCCATGGGACAGCTGAGAACTTCTAGGAAAAACCTTGCCAAAACACCTGGGAAGATCCTGGGAGCTGAGGGACAGCAGATGTGGAAGGCTGGGTGGTGAAGTCACCTTCAGCAGTTCATGGGCACCATCAGGCATTGAAGGCTGGACCTAAAGATGTGGGTATTGACATCTCCTCTGACCTCACCAAATTTTTCAGACCTGTTGTCCTTGGTCATTCAGGTATCGCCATTGTTGTGGTCACCATGACAAGTCCAAAGTGGGGAAACTGAGGCACCAAGTCTTTGTAAAATGCAGATTCACTTTTAGAAGTCCTGCTCACAAGGTGATTGCTCCATTAGGGTTGACTCAGACCACAAAACCTGGCTTTTATCCCTAAAATGCACCTGGAAAAAGTCATTCCCAAGGGTGGTGGAACAGCTGGCCCAGAGGTGTTTATCAGGAATGACGGCAACAGGGAGAAGATGGATTTGCTGCTCACAGCTGGAAAGGATGTGGAGATGAAGCACTCAAAAGCTGCTCGAGAGGGTGAGGGACCCTCATGCTGGGTACAATATTGGGATTTTCCAGAAAACAGTTCCTAATCCCTGGAGCAAGGAAACACACACACGTCCCATCTCAGGTAACAACAGGAGCAAGTTTATTCAGGTCTGGCACTTACAGAACTTGGAAGGACAAGGTACACGGCATTGGTTTTCCAGAAAAGTCAGCCCGGGATCAGAAGAAATGAAATTATTTTATAAAAAGAGACTGCAGCTGCGAGGGCTGGGAATGTGTCTCCCTTTGGATCCCGCATTCCCGCTGCCCGTGCCACCCATGTGCTGGAGCAGACCTGGTGGTGCCTGGGGTGAGTCTGTTCTCAGCGAGTCCCAGCCTGGTTTTAACCAACCTTAGAAATGGGGGGTGAGGGGGGGTTATTAATAGGTAGAAAAAGCAGAAACCCTTCCAAAATTATCCACCTTGGCTGAGGAGGAGTGAGAGTGCAGCGGGAGACGTCCACAGGAGGAGGAGAACAGCTCGGCCAAACCGCCCAGGTCTCCAATGCTTGGAAGAGCAAAAAGTCTGGGAAACAATCACCTTGGAAGCCTGCTGAGAAGTAGAGGATCTCCTTGCAGACAGCAACAGAGAAGATATTGGCTAACGAGACCCGTGGGAGGCGGCTCTTCCTCAGGCAGCCCCATCACTCACGAGCCCGGAGGACGTAGATGAAGCTGACGAGAATTCCCAAGGCCAGGATCGTGTAACTGGCTCGGACGCTGCTGGAACCGCTGATGTTGCAGAGGAAGGAGTCGCAGCAGTAAACGGAGGCGGCCGCTATTCCCAGGTTGATCCCGGCACTGGGGCAGATGGGAGAGCATCCCTTCGAGATGGACTGGCCGGATTTGCCGCCTGGATATAAGGTTGGGGTGGAGAGGAAGAAAAAAAGACAGATTTAGGATGGTTTTTTGGGTTTCTGATCACCTGATCACCAAAGTGGCGCAGGCGGCATGGAGAGGATGAAGTGGTTCTCGGGAGACAGGAGCCCAGCCCATCTTATCTTATCACCTGTGATAAGCTCCCACAAACACCCCAGAGACCACACAACACCCCAGGGACACCCCTTTGGATCAGCCAATGTTCAGCCACAACAGCTCTGGTGAGGAATCCCAAAAATCCCTCTTGAGCTTTACTCTGGGCCTACTCAAGGGAGACAGGGAGCACTGGGGAGACACTTGGGAGCCAAGTCTGCTTTTCCAGAGAAGCACAGCCCACGTCAAGAGGCAGGAAAGAGGAAACCATTAGCACTGGGCTAAGAAGGGAAGTTTATAAAAGCTCCCAGTCTCTGTTTGTGCACCTCTGACCCACCCACGCTGAAGACTCAGGCATGAAACTCCCCCTCCTTCTGCCAGGGAGAGCCAGAATGGACTCTGGTTCCTGCAAAGGCACCAGGAGATCTGCCAGAGCATTCTGCCTCCCTCAGAGCAGCAGCTGGGAAGCACAGAACCCCCCAGATCTTCCCAGGCACTCAGGAAGGAAAGCCACAACCCTCCCTTCCCGCCTTGTCCACGGAAAGTGAAGCAAAGGTGGGACTCAGGGACGAAGAACCCAAACAGGAGGCAAAAAATCAGCAAGAATAGCAACCCTGGAGCTTCCCACGCAGGGAGCCTGCAGCATCCTCCACGCTTTCACTTATTCATCAGCAAACTCCCCGCCCCCAGCCTGAAATTCCCCCCGGACTTGCGGGCATCAGTGCAGGCACGTGGGCTTTAACGTGACTCCTCCTGGCAGCGCGTCCCTCGTACGAATTCCCGTGGGATGGTCCGACACTCAGTTGCTAAGCAGAACTTTCCCTTTTTTCCCCCCAGCCAGAGGAAAGCAAAGCCTCGCTGCAGCTCAGCAGGTGACCCAGGAGAGCAGCCAGCAGGGGCAGGAGGAGGTGCTGCCCGCACTCACCGAGTCCCACGCCGACGTACGTCGTCACGCAGTGGTTTTCATTCTCGCCACACTTGACAGGCTTCAGGCAGGCCCAGTTGGAGGAGGCATCCGAGCAGGAAAAGCAGATGAGCGTGTGGGCTGCAAGAGAAAGGCAAACCTCGCTTAGGGGCTGCTGGGGAGACCTCCTCACTTGGAGGTCCCCATCTCTGTCACACGGGATGTCCCACATCCGGCCACAGCCACGCTTTCTGTTTCAGTTTTGTCAACCTGCAATGTGGGGGGGTTTTTTCCCCAAAAAAATTGGCCAAGCGAATGGTTCAAGCCTAAGGAATGCATTCCAAGCTCTTATCAGCTAAAGCTGGTACAACCACAGCCTGGCACTTTCTGTCACCCCTGTTTGCACCAAGAACGTGTTCCAGCTGCAGCTGCCAACTGGAAACCAAACTCCAGAGGCAAATTTTTGAGGTTTTGGCTCATTCAGCTCAACCACCACGGACACAGTGTCCCTGCCTGGGCCAGGGGGGTTGGAACTGGATGATCTTTAGGTGCCTTCCAAGCGAAACCGTTCTGATTTTATGATTCTGTGACCCTGATGGGAAATGCTCCAGGTGTGACCACGGGTTCAAATTTCCCATGACCTGTCTTTGGGCACCCAGATCAGGCCATGCTTGAGCTGGAGCACCTGGTGGAAATGATTTCTCAGCAGAAAGCTCAAGACCTGCAAGGACTTGCACTGTCCCACTCCGCAGAGTCACAGCACTATAAAGGCAGCTTATTCATCCAATCTTTTTAATTTGGAGCAGGAGCATTAATTTGCATGTTCTCCTCCACGGCAGGTCCCCTAAAATTATAGAATCATGGAATCATTTCAGTTGGAAAAGAGTTCTGAGGTCATTGACTCCAACCATTAATCCAGCACTGCCAAATTCACCCCTAAACCAAGTCTTTAAGCAACACAGCTGCACATTTCTTGAACACTTCCAGGGATGGTGATTCCACCACTGTTCCAATATTTGACCACCCTCTTCAGTGAAGAAATTTTTCCTCGTTTCCAAACTAAACCTCCCATGGAGCAACTTGAGGCCATTTATGGCTTATCCTACACCAGCAGGGTGGACCAGCTGGCTCCCATCCCTCATCCCTCACAAAGAGGAATGATTGGAAAACAGCATTTGGGGTAGAAACTGGTTGTGGGGACAGCCTGGACCAGTGACTCAGCAGGGCCACAGGCACTTTGATCTCTGTATTTTACATACAAGAGCATCACATCCACGCTGCAGTTGTTGACCTACATATGCAGACAGATCAGGTCTGTTCCCAATGTTCCATGGATTTGGGATTTTGGAGCTCCCAGGCAGCCCTTCCACGAGGCACCACCTTTCCCCCTTCTGTGCTGATGGGATGAAAAACAGAGCGGGGGCTGATTCAGGGTGGGAAGTGCAAGGCGGTGCCATCGCTGCTCCCACCTCCTTCAGCCCTGCCACAAATGGATTATCAAAGAATCATGGAGTGGTTTGGGATGGAAGGAACCTTCAGGATCGTCCAGTTCCAACCTCCTGCCACGGGCAGGGACACCTTCCACTATCCCAGGTTGTTCCAAGCCCCGTCCAACCTGGCCTGGAACATTTCCAGGGATGGGGCAGCCACAGCTTCTCTGGGAAACCTGTGCCAGGACCTCATCACCCTCACAGGGAAGAATTCCTTCCCAATATGCAACCTAAACCTACTCTCTTTCAGTTTGAAGGCATGCCTGCTTGCCCTATCCCTGTAAAATAAATCCCCCTCCAGCTTTCTTGTAGACCCCCCTTGGAATATTTTCCTAAGGAAGTGAAGCGGGGAAAGCCCTGGGATGGGCTTCTTGAGGCTCAGCAGTTCCTGCCATGGATATTTTGAAGAATTATTTGGATAAATATTGCTTAGCATCTGTCCCACTCTGCCATGGGACGGCACGACATCTCAAGCTTCTTCTCATTCCTGTTTCTCTCAGGAAAATAAAAGGTTTCTACAAGAAAAATGAGAAAAAAAATAGCAATTGCTCTCAGAGGAATGACTTTTGAGCAGCCACAGCCAAGGAGGGGAAAGAAAACAAAATATAATCTCAGAGAAACAGATTAAAGTGGGTTAGTGGGAGATCCTGAATGTCACATCAGAGCAGCCAAACCTCTGCTTTGGAGTGGAAGCCAACACCACAACCCCCCAAGCAGGAATTTCCTGGCCTGGCTCACGCATCCTCCAAGGATCCTCACTCTGGCAACAATCCCTACAACAAACCCGGGTTACCTGAGCACACCAACACAACCACCACAACTGACAGCACCGGGATTACAGGGCCACCAGCTGAGTCAAAACCTCCGGGAGAGATTCCTCAGTGGATTTCTGGATTTGGGAGAGGGGGAGGAGGATGGGACCAGCCACTGAGTCATTGCCGAGCCCATCCATGGGGTGGCCACAACTCCATGTGGGACCTCGGAGTGAAGCCCAGCTCTGCTCCCAAGTCTCAGGTGACCTGTCCCAAACCCCTCACCTCACAACCACCTCGAGGAGGCAAATTGACTCATCTCAGGAATCTTCTGCAATCAGGAATGAAGTGGATTACAGGCTTCCTGTGGGCATTCTGGCAGGACAGACGTCTCCATATGTATTTGCTCGCTGCGCTGAAGGCACGAGTGGTGCAATGCTGTTCATTAAAGGTTCCAGGAACAAACACACCAGAAATCTTTGGACATGACACAAAAGTGCTGTTGGGCATGAAATTCTCTGCCACGTGACTCAATCCATGCTCCTGCCACAGCACCTCCTACCTGTCCCCATGTTTTTCTTTGTCACACCTACCCATTACCCCTTGTCTTAGCAGAAAAAAAATCCTTCCAGAAGAGGCAGAGTTTAAGAACAGAAATATTCGGTTACTTTCTGCCCCCTCCAAAAAACACCCACTGCAGAGTTAGGAGAGCACAAACACGCTGAGTGGTTTAGACAAAAGGCACAAGAAGGGTGGCAGAATTAATTTCATGCAGCTGGAGACGGAGCAAAGAGTTGCAGCTCAAGGTTACAAGAAAAGAAAAAAAAAAAAGGAAAAAAAAAAATCCCAAGACTGAACAATGCAAAAGAGAAGCCTTGTTTTCACCAGTGAAAGAAATTGAGTTTATTTGTTTGCTGCTCAGCTTCTCAGAGGAACAAAGAGCTCCCAAAACAGAGCAGGGTATTTGGGGGGAATTCCTTCAGATAAGGGGTTGAACCATTCTTACAAAGACAGGGAAAAAAAATGCCTTTAAAAGCCCACTCTGGAGCTTGGTAGCAGCAGGAAAATGCTGTTGCTTCAGCAGCTTTTCCACTTAGCCCCGATGCTGCTTTTCCATTCTCTTAAGGCAAAATCCTTATCAAGATCCATATGCAAGATCTTTGAGCAGGGGGTAAAGCTCTTCTGTAAGATCCCCCCTGGATATGCTGGAAGTGTTTGGGGATAAAATCATCTGCAACAACCCCTTTTGCCTCGATAAAAACTTACTTTTAAAGCTGAAAGGGTTGTAGGGGTTTTTTTTTGGGGGGGGTGATGGGGAATGAAACCCTTCACTGCTTTGGCCTGGCCAGCCCATCCTCCCAGCTGGAACTGAGCACAAGCCAGCTGGGCTCTGCCCGAGACTCCACGCTTCAATTGCCAGTCGCTTCCCGGATCCCACTGGGAAGGGGGAATGGGAAGGAAAGCAAACAGCCAGTTTCTTCTCAGCGGTGCCCTCAGAAAACAAGAAGGGACGCTGTTTGCAGAGCAGGGGCTGGGAGAGCTCAGAACTCTCCCGTTTGCTCTTTGTTTGGCTTCTCCAAGCAACGACATGTGTGGGAACAATATGTGGTTTTGCACGGCCCCATGGAGTTTGGATAGTCAGGGATGGAGTCGATGGGGAAGGTGGGGATGGCAGGCCCTGCGACTTGAGCAACTTGGCAGTCACACACAACACGAACCACGTTCTCCCCAGGCTCGGTGGCAGCCCCAGGATGCGCCCCACAGGGCATTTGTCCCTTAGGGGTCATCGCGCCACGCACCGGCCACCGCAGCCGGCCCAAGGATGCTCGGAGGGGGCAGCAGGAGCCAGAATCACGAGCGGCTCTGCCCTGACTTTGCTCCATCAGCCATTGCCAGGGCTGGGCTGCCTCTCCCCTCCACCTTCCTTCCCCTCGGCTGCATCTCAGTCCATCCCAGCGCCGTTATCCCGGCTCGCTGCGCCGAAAATGGGGAGCGGAGCCGGCCCTGCTCTTTGTTCGAGCTACAACTGGGAAAAGCTCCAGGATATCCACCCGCACAGCCGGAGATGCTCACATATTCATACAGGCGGGGAAGCTCCGAAGTTCCTGCTTCAGGAGGGACACTGCTGCGAGGCAGGTCTTGGAAAGACACCCCCGCATCCCGCTCCGAACCATACCGCGGCTCAGCTCCGTTCCCCCAACCCCTCTTCAACCCTTATATCCCCTACAATCCTCCAACTTCCACAGCCCACCCTGCCATACGCATCACTCCCCCACCCCCCCAATTTGCTCTCAAACGCAGGGCTCGCGCGGGACCGGGGGACCTGGGGGGGAGGCGATGGTGGCGGGGGCATCCCCTTCCCTTACCTCTCTCCACGCACAGCACCGCGGCCAGCACAGCGAGCAGGAGCGCCTTCATGGTGCGGACGATGTGGCCAGAGAGACGCGCAGGGCGGGCGGAGGAGCGCAGGCTGGCGGCAGGGCCGGGCGCCGGGGGTGGAGAAAGGGCGACGGCTCCGCCCCGCGGGCCGGGCCTGGCCCCCGCGCCGCCTCCCCCCTCCACCTCCCTGGCCACGCCTAGTTTCTTTTCCCCGCTCGGGAGAACCGGGGCCGGGAAAGGGGGCCGAATGTGTCGGCATGGCAGCGGCTGGCCGACGGGGAACAGAGCCAGCTTTCCCCTAGCCGTGCCGCAAAAGGCTTTTTCCAGCCCCCTTTCGGGTCCCCTCTGTTTCCCTGAAGGAAGAGACCGGAGCAGGGGGGCTGCCTGTATGCCGGACCCCACTCATCTCAAGCGCAATCCTTCAAACTCAGCTTATTCTGGGATTCTGGGATTCTCTGACTTCCTCTACCCACATAACCTGCTGATTCCCTGCCTCACCCTCTTCCTCCATGCATCTCCTCTCACGTATCCCCTGAGCACACACACATCCTCCTCCACACATTCGCAACCACCCTGTATACACACATTCCCCATATCCTGCATGGATCTCCTGCAGGCGAGATTCCCTCGAATACAGAACCCGTCCCTGCATGCAACACCCCCTCTTCGTGTCTGACCCATCAGCACGCACAGCCCCCACTGAAGAGCCAAGCACATAAAGAACCAACTCCCCCATCTGTTTACCAGAGCCTAAATTGGATTAGGCATACAGGATTGGAAAGCTTGAAGAGCCCAGCAGCTGGGATGGCATGGGACAGCCTGGGCTGCTTGGCAAGATGAGTCTTCAGAGTGTAAATAAGTCCCCTGATGTTGGAGTGTCCCAAATTCAGTAGGTCCCACGGAAATAACTAAATCCTCTAGGAAACGGGCTGCAGGAGGGGCAGTGGGGGAGGGCCCCTGCGAAGCTGGCTGTCAGGAAAGCCTGGGAATGGAGGAGATGGCTGGTGAGCCAGCAGGAAACAAGCAGGCTTGACAAACTCTGTGCCACAGATGGGTTTAATTCTGCAGAGTCAGCATTTCTTGGCAAACGCATCTGTCAGAAGAAATTCCGGCTCCTGTCTTGTCGGAGGCATTCAGAGCAATCTGCTTGGGGAGCAAACCCATGCCTGCAAATCCCTGCTTCCCGTTTCTTACCCATGACTCACTTTTATTTGTCACTGCCAGGTATTCTAGCTGGAACTGACTTCCGAGCAGTTTCTGTGGGCTCGTATCTTCCACTGAAACAGGCTGCTGGGACAAACCAAATACTAAAAAATGGGAAGTTTCAGCTTTGTGGTAACTCGAGGAATTGTAATTCAGACACATTTGCAAAACCCCTGTCTCATACAGACCAAGGAAGTAGATTTTGGTTGGATATTGGGAAGAAATTCTTCCCTGTGAGGGTGCTGAGGCCCTGGCACAGGTTTCCCAGAGAAGCTGGGGCTGCCCCATCCCTGGAAGTGTCCAAGGCCAGGTTGGATGGGGCTTGGAGCAACCTGGGCTAGTGGAAGGTGTCCCTGCCCATGGCAGGGGGTGGAACAAGATGATCTTTCCAACCCAAACTTGGGATTCTGTGACACACTCTCCTCATTCCCAGGTGAAGAGTACAAGGATCTACAGCTTCCTGGTTTTCTCCCACACTTAAATTTAACATTATCAGCCCCTTTTTTTTCCTGGAGAGGGCCTGTCTGCTGATAAGAAGGAAGAGATAGGACCTAAGAGTCACAAAGGTCACAACCCAGCGTGGGATCTGGAGTCATCCCGGTCCTACTGGAATGGTTGGGTGGGAACAGCATTAATGACAGGATGCTGCAAAAGGAAGAGGTGGCCAGATCCAGCAGGGACCAGTTTTCTGTGGTGGAAATTACACCAGGTAAGGAAGGAAAGAAAGGCAAAGTCCTCCTTCTGAGGACTCGGTGATCCTTTTGGGTCCCTTCCAACTCAGGATATTTTATATTCTACGGCCTAAGCTCATCTCCCACCTCCTCCCCAAGGCTGCTGTGTGGGACAGACTGCAGAGCTCAACACAGCAGCTCTGCTGGCAGAGATCTCTGTTCTAGACCAGCCCACAAAACACTGCCCTGAGTGCTCCAACCTCTTCTTGCAAGTTTGGAGGTCACTGGAGGACTTTGTTGAACCATTGGCTTCATATTGTGAGTGCAAGGCCAAAACACATTTCTTCACGAAAAGAAGGGTGAAGCAAGAGAGGCAACAGGGGTAGAGTCCAGCACCAGGAATGTGGCCTGTGCTGGAGAAAGGTGGAGACAGCTACAAAAGCACACTCAGAGGAAAAGGAGATAAGGAAGTGGCTGGATCAGAGGGCAAACTGGTGCTAGGGTAAATATTTCTTGGCTGTGGCACACTGGGGAGGAATGGGGACGGTTAAAATCAGGAAATGATGAGTGTGACAGGTCCTTTCATGGCTCAGGGCAGCAGAGATGGCGCAGAAATTAAACCTAGACTAACTAGGCCTGCAAGGCTTTGGTGTTGAACAGGCACTTGGGAAGTTCAAGCTTGAAATTCAGGGTCAGTAAAAGCTTGCTCAGCTTCTGTGGAGCCGGGTGGGACACAGAGAGGTTCCTTCCCCATCACACTTCTGTTTCAGGGTTTGTGTGAGACTTCCTGGGTCTGGCTGTGCACGTGAGGCACCTAAACGCCAGAGGAATTTGCAAATGAGACGTGTCCCCGGGTTAGTGGAGCAGAACTTCTCAAACTGCTTTGCTGCAATGATACAGGAAGGGGACAAAGTCCTTTTTTTTTCTATAATTATGCAATTACTCCTGTGGAGCTGGGAATTGTTCAGATTTTTCCCGGAGAGGGTTGGAACTGCTCTGTGGGAGGTTTCTGCCCCACCTGGCAAAATGTGGAGAATCAGTTTGGCAGAGGACTGGGAGGCCATGAAAGAGCAGGAATCCAGGATCTCCATCCTTGCTGCTTCCTCTCACCCCCAAAATTCTCTTTGTCTGGAGCACTTTGCTGCAACACAGTCTTGGCATGAAGGTCCTCCTTGCCCAGGTGCTGGCACAGGCCCCGACACTCCATGGAATGCTGGAGCTGGGATGCACCATTCCCGGAATTCCTGTGCACGCCACCGTGCTCCACCTGGCTGAACGATATCCATATCCCAGCCCTTCCTCATCATCCCACCCTGGATGTTCCTTCTCCTAAAGTCCCTTCTGGTTATTCTGGATCAGAGTTGCCCAGAAGACCCTCAGGATCATATTTGGAGCATCCAAGGATGCTCCAGATGTAGATTTTCCATGGGCAAACCAAGCTGCAAGTTATTCTTTGCTTTGGTGCCAAACAGGTCACTGTCCTCCACCACCTCTGCTGCATCCCATGGGGAAAGACCTGGGATTGCTCTCAAGAAGCTGCTGAGATTCCTGAAAATTCCTGAAAAAAAAGGTGCCCAACCAGATGCATCTTTGGGCTGTGCCATTTATTATATTTTTTATAGATAAAAGAATAAAACCTTCATCTGCTCCCTCCAACCACAACCTGGGGTCAGGATCTGACTGTCGTCTGACAGGATCTGACTGCTGCATGGATGAACTTTCACTTCTGGCTGCCATCCACATTTCCTTTTCCCTTCTCTCCCTGAGCCTAAAGTGAAAGTGGATTGCTGGCTGGTGTTGGAATTCTCACTCTTCCTCCTTCCAAAGTCTGCATGACTCACCCTCAGCCGTGCTTGTTTTAGGCTTTTGACAGGAAAACAACTGTGGTGATTTAAGAAGAGCTCCTTACTCAGGCAAAAACCTTAATTTCCCTGAACAGTCTCAGCAGGGCCCTGCTCAGACTGTGCCCATGGCTCCAGGAACCCCCTTTAAGCTCAAGCCTAACCCTTTAGGCCCTGATGTAAGTGGCCCTGTCTCCAGCCATGTCCTGGATGGACCTTGGCCGTGTGCTGTGATTTTATCTCCTATCTGTTTATGACTTCTGGTTGTGACTTTTAGGGTTGGAATTGCTGATCCTTTTTGTCCCTAACCCAGGATATTCCATTATTCTCTTCTCCAACACTGCCTGCTGGATGATCCTTAACTATATAGTGTCTATCCCTGTCTCCAGGCCTAATTCTGTCTCCTGGCTGAACTCTGGACTTGTTTTGTAGCTTTTTTCTGAGTCCTGGCCTTTTTTGTGCCATCAGAGGTTCTGGACCACCTGCAAAGGTTGCTGTGCCTGAGGGCATCTCCTCTCCTGCAACAGGGGCCTCATCTCTGGGTTTTTTGGGGGTAGGAGGAGGCTTTTCAGTCCTTTCCCCACCCCTTCCACCAAAAAATGCACCTCTATGAAAAACGAATTCACCAGACTCCATGGAGGGGGCACAAAATGTGCTGAAGCTGTAGGCAAGGTGCTGGAGCTTTATAGTGGAAATGTTAAACTTGGTGTAAAAAAAATAGGAATGGGAATGTTTCCAGGGTGTGGAAAAACCAGAAGAACCAGCAGAGTAAGAGTTAAAAGGAAAGGCATTTGTTGATTGCCATGGAGCACGGGTGCCTGTGGTCTTTCAGAAGTAGAGGAAGAACAAGCTGACCTTGGATAAGAAACTGTAGAGGACTAAGAGGAGGGTGGGAGCCATAAAACACCCAGATAAGGTAAACAAAAGGGCTGGAATATTCAGGAATTTCATCTAAAAGGGGAAAAACAAAAGAGAAATCAAGCAAAGAGAACATCCTCTCTCTAAAAACTGTCAAAAACAAGTCCAAGATTGTTTTGTTTTGTGCTCTGCCTTTCACCTTTTACCTTCACCTTGTGCTCAACCTTAAAGGCCCGAGGAGAGCTGCGGGGCTTTCATCTTTTGGCTGCTGGTGGCACAGAAGTGACATGGGCCAGATGATCTGGGCACGCCCACGTTGGTGCTTGTGATCCAATTAAATCCATAAGGAAGAGTTGTTATGATCCAATTTTAAGGTTCTTAGAAATGCCTCTGCTGGAATTAAGGTGCAAACGAGACCATATGCCAGTGACAATAGTAAGGGTTTTATTCGATGGTAAATATGAGAGAGAGAGAGAGAGAGAAAGAAAGGAAGAAAGAAGTAGAAGATAGGTGAGGGGGACAGAAAGAGTGACAGGGACAGGATAAGGAAAATATCACCACTCCATGGATCCCAGCGATGTTCAGTGATCCTCTCCAGCTGGTCTCTTGGTGGTGAAGGTCCCCCCAGAAGGCACAGAGTCCCATGGGTGTATATGCTCAGGCTGGGTGACCACATCTGGGCATGTCCCCCTGGCGGGGGGGTCAGTCTCTCGCAGCAGACTCTGGATCTGTTGCACCATGTGCAGTCCTGTGGGGCCAAGCCTCTCACGGGAAAGTCCCGTGGATGTGGCCTGTGGGGTTGGGGGTTCCACAGTGGGGCCAGTTTGTGTAATCGGAGGATGGGTGTTTATTGCCTCTCACCAGAGGTTGCACCACGCACCCAAAATCTCCTCCTTCCCGCTCGGGTGGGGGCAGTCTGTGTAAACCTGGCGTCTGTGAGCTGTGCTCTTCCCGCACCCCAAACTCAGCCGGGGATAGTTGCAGCTGGTGGCTTTGGCCTTTTGTGGATGCGCACCTTTCCCTCAGCCTGGGATGACTGAACAATGCGTTTCCCTTTATCTAATCAACAGTTTGACCTTCAGTTCAAAGTCCCACTCTTCAGGGAAGCTTCTTCGGTTGTGGCTTCTTTATAATGAGCAAAACTTTATATCAATGTTTGAGGCATGAACTATTTTCAGTCTCTGACAAGAGCGTGAAAGGCAAAATCCACTTTCCCCATAATTTTTGTGCTATCAAATCGCTCTCTTCTCCCCAAAGATCTCTCAGGGAGTTTTATTCCTCCAATTTCCTGTGACTGCAGAAGGGAGTTTCTCATTCCCAGGAGTGGGGTCTGCTCATTATCTAATTGCTGATTAACATCCAATTCTGCATCCTGGAGCTGCAGGCAGGTCCGAGGTGAGCTGTTGCGAGCCCTGGGCACAGAGCCAGGACCTGCTCCTGCCTCTCCTGGACCAAGGAAAATTGTACCCTTGGCACCCCCAATGCTTTGCATGGAACTTAAAGACTTGCCTGAGTAAGGAATCAGCTGGAAAATGGGAAAACCATCATTCCTATGCAGAGCTCTCTCCACTTTCTGCCTTAGCACTGCTTTAAGGTTGACTGAAACCTGGGAACCCTGGAGCTGAACATCCTTTGGAGTGAAAGTTCCTACATGGGAGTTATTTCCACATCACTGGAGGAGCTTTGGGTCGCTTTTGCTGTTCTGTCTTTGTCTTGGAGCAGCCTGATCTCGTGGAAGGTGTCCCTGCTTATTGCCAGAGTGGTTGGAACGAGATCTTTTAGGTCCCTTCCAACCCAAAACATTCCATGATTCTGTGATAAAGCAAAGACAACCCTGAACACCACAATTCTGCTCTGGTGAAGGGAACCAGCTCCATGTGGGAATGACAGAAAGGGGACAGAGAGAAGCAGGAATGGGAATGACCAGGAATCAGTTCATTCTCCCATCCCCAGGGAGAGGCTGAGGCCATAGTTTTTCCATGGTTTGATGCATCCTGATTATGGTGCTAAAGCTGCCGTTTCTGGAGGCCGTTTCCCAGCTCTTCACCTTACTTTAAATGCCATCAATCCCTTCTGATCCATCTAAAATCCTGTTTGCTGCTATTTGAACCCCAACATAAAGTGTGGGAAGAGTGAAGCAGCCCGAGCCTTCCGTTTGGAGGATCTGGAAGGTGCTCATCCCATCACACACCAGTTTGCACTTCCCAGTGCAATGTGTAAGATTTTTCCATGGAGTGCAGAGTTCCGACAAGGCTTCGTTTCACATTTTTTTTCCCAAAGTTTGACACGTGTTAAACTTGTGATCCAGCACAACTTCTTTTCCTGCCAGATTGCTGCGAGGGAGATTCCCTCACCCCATATTTGTGCCACATTAACTGGGGAGCTTTGTGCTTGGCCTTCCTAAATTACACCCTCTTTTCCCAGCCTACCACTTAAATTTACTGGAATCACCCAGAATCCTCCTGTTTGCAGATTCTCTCTGCTTGTCACCCGTGAGCTCAGTGAATTTATTGTCTAATCCGTCATCCAAACCAGCAATTAAAACTTTGCGTCATCCCAGAGCCAAGAGGAGCCTTTTAATGGATCGTTGCAGCCTGACAGCAAATTGTTGGCTGTGATTTGCTCGTGATTTCAGCCCGACTGGGTTTTCTTGGTTTTGCTTCTGAGCCCATCACGTGGCACGCTGCCAGAAGCTTTATTAAGGCTGAGCTGTGTGACAGGTACCACTTTTACCCTCACAGATTTTGTTGTCCTGTCACAGGTGGGGGTATCACCCACCTGTCACAACATTCTTGCTGCTCATCCCTGCCTCCTTGATAGCCCCTACACCATTGTTTGATGATCTATTTCAGAGCTTTTTTCCAACTCTGGACTGGTTTTTTCCAACACTGTGTGTGTCCCCAGAGTGTCTCCTATGCCCTTTAATGATGGATTATTTCCACATTTCTTATTGGAAAGGCTCTGGACGTGGCACTCAGTGCTCTGGGTTGTTTGACAAGGTGGGAATGGGTCACAGGTTGGGCTCGATGATCTTGGAGGTCTTTTCCAACCTAAATGAGTCTGTGATTTGTTGATATCCAGTCTTCAAAACACCCAGATTTCCCTGTTGCAAAGAAACAGGAGCAGGAGAAACAGGCTGGGTTTAGTAGCTGTGATGCATTTCTTTTCCCGATTTTCCTGGACACCACTTTGCCTGACAACTCTCACTGATTTGCATATTCATGTTGAAAACACTAATTTTATTCACTTTTGATGTGTTAATTAGTTCATCTCATTAATATCTGTGGCAGCAAAATGGCTCTTGCTCTTGTGTTTGATGTGGTTGTGTCTCCACACCTGTTTTCCCTCTCGCTCCACATGTGGAAGCACAAACTCATCTTCTGACGCTGCAAGCGCGGCTCAAAGTTGTGGGATTGGAAAACAAATCCTACTCTGAAGTGGTAGCTCCAAGAATCACCTGGATTTCTTCTCCCAGACAGCTCAGCCTGGAGAGCACCAAACCTCACACTGGAAAAGGGAAATGGGACTGATTCAATCCATGTGGGAAAAGGAGATTTAGGCTTTGCCTAAAGCTGAGCCACAGAAGCCTCGATCTTCTACCTGCACCTTCCTCCAGCCCAGGGAAGGGAGGAACCGGTGTGGAAAAGGAGCTGTGGCCTCATAATCAGCCCATTCCTCACCTCCAATCTAGAAGGAGAGCTTTAAATTGTCCTTCTTCCTTCTTTATTTGAAAGAGTTCCAGCGATTTTCCACTCAGAGGATCAGCAGTGACAACGTCCATTTGGAATTCCCATCTCCAGATTTACTTTTCCATGACCTTCAGCTCCCACAGCTGGGAGCTTTCAGTCCAGGAACCAGGTGGGTGGACAAGACAACCTGTAAATCCTGTTAAACACAATCCCTTCATCTCCAAAGAGTCAGTCACGATAATCCTGGCTAATTCAGTTGCTTCGGCATCCAGAAATTTCAGGAAAAGAAAGGGTTTCTCTAAATTTGTAGACAATTCTAGGAAACCCCTCTGTCATTTGATCTTCTGGCAGCACTCAAACTGCTGTGGTGAAAAGTAGGGGAAAGAGCTGGGAATAAGGGTCTGCAAAAGATCTGGGTAAGTTTTGTTCTCCCTCCTTAACTCTGCCCATCCTGGTTCCCCAAATCCTCGCCGGACTTATCTCAACCCTCCACTTGTTCCTTCCCCTCCAGATGGTCTCTCCCACAAAGTTTTTGCTTTCTCATGTCCAGTGAAACTGGTTAAGATATAAATTGCTCTTTCTACTTCTTCTTTCTCCTGCCAGCATCACAGGTGGTAAAACAGTAACGGCTTTGGCCCAGAGCCCAACTTTGCTGGAGTTTTTTGAAAGCACCCAAGGTCCTGCAGGGAAAAACTGTGCAAGGTATGGAGGGCTTGCTCTTGGAGGACTTGCTCCTGGAATTGGGATGCAGCACAGCCACCACAGCCCTACCAGTGCTGCCGGTGCCTGCCCGGAGCAGCTGGACATCTCTTCCTTCTTTTTGGTTTAAAAACTCATTCTTCCCCTTCTCCATCTGTCAGAGACTGAAATGTTATATTTTATGACTTAGACATTTTCTTGAAGGACTTTTAAAACTGCATTACAAAAGCTGCAGAGAAGACTTCTGCACCCTGAATGGGGCCCTGACTGAGGCCTGACACCGCTCGCTGATGAAGATAAGATAAAGTAACACCTCAGGTCTGGCGACATTCACTGAGCACCGGCTTAACACCCCCAAGGTGGAGACCACAGCCCCAGGGCTATCAGCTGCCAGGCTCGAACAGACCCCCTGCACCAAAGGGTGGAGGGAGGAGAGGTTTTGGGTACCTTGGAAAAGCCTCTGGTCAGAGGCCCAGTGACCGCCCATCCTCCACTGTGCAGAGGAGCCCAGCTGAGGGATCCTCACCACGGGGGAAGAAGCTTATCCACAGCAGAGGGGGTGACATGGCCCATCACAGGGCCCCCCAAGGGGTCCCCAGACCCTGCCCCAGAGATGATGCAGCAGACCCTCAGTGTTGCAAGGGACAGTGTCAAGCCAGCCCCTGCAAGAGAGGCACGTGGGCATTCCCACCTGGCCCAAAGCGTGTATTCATCCACGGGATTCTGCACTCTTTGGCGTGTCCCCACCACAAGAGCAGATGGAGGGGAACAACAAGACGTTGTTGGGACCCTCGGATGGGTGATTGCTTCCACCTAACCCCTGTCACCTCTCCCTGTCCCCCCACCCCCCACGCACTCTTCTTTTTCTATTTCTTTCTTTTTTTTCTCTTTCCTTCTCTTTGCCTCTCTACTATTAAATAAAACACATCCATTTTTTGGCATCAACATCTAACCTCGTTTGGTTTTAATCTCGTTTCTGGGAATATTTTGAACCTTCTAAGTTCTGTCCGGTTTATGCACAGAGACTTAGCTTTCCTTGCTTTTCTGGGTTTAAACCGGATCGTAACAGCATCCTAATTTTCCTTCCCTTTTGAGGCTGTCATTGGTGAGAGGAAATTAACAGCAGGTTCTGCTGTTAACTTGGTCTTTTGACATCTGTCATCTCCCGGCACAGCTCACCAGTCCGCTCAGTGGGATGTCAGTGTCCTCTTGTCCCTGCCCAGCAATGTGGTGTCACCTCCTTCATTTCCTTCATTTCCTTCATTTCCCCTCCATCCATTAAACAAAATGTTAAAAACCAGTTACCAGACCCAGAGCTCACAGCACAAAACATGAAGTTGATGTGGAATCTTTTATCCTCTTGGAAAACCAGTGGCTCTGAAATCCAGGCTCCATGAAATGCCTCAAAAATCCACATCCTTCCACATGTGCAACCAAAACCCAGCAGAGTTCCAGGGCAATGCTTCAGAAAAAGCAAAGATCTTGTTTAACCATCAAACACAACAAAAAAACCCAACACTCTTCAATTGTTTGAACCAGCTCTGGTTTCTCCCAGGACACAGCTGAGCTCGGGATGCTGCCAGCTTTTTCTTTTCTCTTTTTTTTTTTCCTGTGTGTTTTCCAGGAATGGGAGCTTGCAGCCGGGACTGTGACCCCAGAAGCTCTGAGCTGTTTGTGTGAGTCCCTGGCTGGCTGCCCCTTCTTCTTCTCTGTGACACCCCCAGGCTTCCTACAGAGCTTTTCTGTCTCCCCTCAGCTGCAGCTCCCACAGGGAGCAGAGCAGAGCGCTCGGAGGGCAAAACCGAACAAAGCTCAACACAATCAATGGTTTCTCTGCCAGGAACGTGGGTCTGTAGAGAGCCTCTCACAATCTCTGAATGACAGGGGTTGGCAACAGCTGTGTGAGGTTGTTTTGGCCCTGGAGAAAAAGAGGTGAATAGATACGAGGGTGTTTTTTCCAGCTGGATGAGGTCCATGAGGAGGCAGCGTGAGGGCAACTCCCAGCTCAGCAGGCTGCCCCCATTCCTTCCCTTCTCCCTCCCACCTTCCCTCTGCCTTTCCTCTCTCGGCCACGTTTTTCCCTCTCTGCCTTTCCTCCTTTTCTCCAATAAGGGAAGCTCATTTCAAAATGTGAACCAAGAGAGCAAAGAGCGTGAGGAGACAGAAATTGCTCCCCACCGAGGCTGGAGAAGTGTCCACAACACTGCCAGAAATCAGTTTTACTTCCACCTGTTTGTTTATAAGCAGATGTTTGATAACCAAACTCACTGTGAACAAATTCACCGATCATCCCCTGTGCTGACACAGCTGTGGAGCCATTCCCTGTGTTTCAGGCAGGGTGGGATATTATTCCTCCCAGAGCTTTGAAAGTTAAGAGACAAAACTGTGCCTTCAAGGATCTCCTCAGAGCAATAATGAACTGAAGCTTGAACATGTCAAAAAGGCCATTTTTTATGTGTTTTCTTAGGTGAGTTGGATGTCTGGGGACACTTCGGATTCAAGTAGGCTCAGGAAATCAATGGGAGTTCAGCACCTGCCTTATCCAGGCTCTCTCGAAGATCCCAGGGGAAGCTCAACCACAAAACATGAATCTTTGAGAGCAGAAATTATCCCAGAACAATACTTTTATTTCAGCCATCATGGGGAGCTCTTCCAGACCCATCACAATCCGTATGCAAAGATGTAAGTGACGCTGGCCAGGACACCCAGCGACATCACTCCGTGGCTGCTGTGCCGGCTGTTGACTCCATTCACATTGCACAAGGGTTTCTCACAGCAGGAAACATTCTGGGAGCTCTGGGTTTGTTGCTGACCTGTTGCTGGACACGTTGCAGAACACATCTTGGAGATGAGGTATTTAGGCTTGTTGGGCTCTAGTGCAGGAAAAAAAAGCGGGGGGGGAGAAGAAAAAGGAGGATGAAAAAGCATTGTTTAAATATTTTTATGGCTAGATCTGTTTTGGTGAGTAAAGGAAGGGCAGGCATTAATGCTCAAGGCAAATTTCATGGAATTAATCATAGAATCATGGAGTGGTTTGGGTTGGAAGGGAGCTTCAAGTTCATCCATGGGCAGGGACACCTCCCACCAGACCAGATTACTCAGAGCTCCGTCCAGCCTGGCCTTGGACACTTCCAGGGATGGGGCATCCACAGTTTCATACAATCCTAGAACTGGTAAGGTTTGGAAAGGCCTTTAAGATCATCAAGTCCAACCAGGACTTCTCTGGGCTCCATGTTTTGTCAATCCTAAAGTGGAATTAGCACCTGTGGGTGGCTTTCAGTTCCAGCTGCCTGAAGTGATGCTCAGGCTGGGTCATTCCCACCAGGATGGTTTTTCCTACGACATAAACCCAAGGGGAATGTTCTGCATGACCTGAGATTTGGCATAAGAGCATGTGGAGGTCTTTGAGGGCACAGAGCCCCCAGGACAGACCTGAAGGATTGTGCTTGGCATAGGGAGTCAGCCATGGTGAGGTTTGGCCAAAACCCTTCTCAAAACAACTCTGGGAGTGGAACATGCACAGATCCAGGTGTGAATTCACTCCCTGGTGCTGCTCTGTGTGTCCTCAGCATTTCCCCAATTCCCAGCAGGAATATCAAGTGTCTCTGGACACTGCAGTAAGGAACGACAAGGTCAATGTCTCCTAAAAGTTGGCCGTCAAGGCCTGTTGTTCCCATAGTGGGATGAAATCCCATTCCTGGGACTGCTCTCCTACAAAACAAACAAGGTGTTGTTCCCAAACCTACTTGTCCCGACGTCCTTCCGGATGGTCACACAGTGTTTCTCCTCCTTGGCACACATGGAAATGGTCAAACAGTCCTTGTTGGACTCCTGTTCTTGGCAGGTGTAGCACATGAATGGATAAACTGGGGGGGGAAAAAAAGGGAAAAAGCACATTACAAGGTTTAAAAACCACAAAAGCTCCAGTGCAGAGATCTCCATTTTCCTCGATACAGTCTGAGGAATGTTTTTGTGGGAATGACCAGTGACTTTCTTTATCCCCTGACCCGTGGCAGCAGCGCTAAATCCCTCTCTGTCTCCTCTGGCTCAGGCTGCGAAGTGTTATCGATCTGCTTGCAATCCCTGGGAGCAGGAGATGTGAGTGGAATTCAAGGATTTGGGGGCTTTTGTGATGGAGATTATTGCTGAGCCATAGTGGCTCTGTCCTGAGGGCTCGGCCACGGGAATTACCAATTACTGCTCAGGGTTTCTCCTGGGCAGGGCTTGGCAGGGAGAATTTAAAGATGCCTGGAGCATTTTGAGGAGGTGGACAATGCCCAGTGTCCTACTTCTCTTTAGTCTGGCTCAGAGACTGCTGTCACATCTCTTTTTTTGTGCTTGAACGTCTCTGAACTGGACTAACCTCAGTTCTAGGAAGTCTGATGAGAGCCCTCAGATGCTCTGTGAAACTTCTGTTTTTAGCATAAAATAGGGAATGAATGGAAAATCTTAACCAAAAGCTTGGTTGAAGTGCTAAAGACAGATTTGGTAAGATAATTCATACATCTGCAACAGTGGCAGTTGACTGGCAGGAAGGTCACGCAGTGATGAGTTGTGTTTCCTGTCAAAAATCTCTGTTCCTGCCCTCAAAACCAGAACATGGTAGGAAAGACCTCTGGAAAGCCTCTTGGAAGAAGTAAAAAGAGGAAGAAGAGCAAAACCACAGCCTGGGTGATAAAACATCCCAAAATATGTGCAGAGCACTCTCCACCCAGGCAGATTGAAAGGTTTTATGGTGGTTGGGTTCTGAGTTCGTGAAATCATCCAGAGCAAAGTGTGAGGTTTTGTGGTTGAGTTTCTTTAAATACACGGCTAATTTTTGGAGGGAAACAATCCCAAATGCTGGCTGATTTCCTGCTGAGTCTGGGGACAGTCTGTCACTTTGGAAAGGGCAAAAACAACTAAAGGACACGTCCCTGTGGGCACAGCTTTGCCTGATAAGAAGTTGGCAGTGAGGGAGCGGAAGGACAGTGAAGGTCACACCATGAAACGAGAAGTTTCTGATAGAAGGAAAGGAAAAAGTCATCAACTGTTGATCCTGTGTGGCTTTCTTGCTTCATTCACCTCTGAAAGAAGTTGAATTTTCATGTACAGAGTAGAGGAGATTCAGTGAGGTTTTAAGGAATTTTTGACACAACCTTGAATGATGTTATTCACGAGCGAGCCCAGGAAACACGAGCTGGTGAAAATGCCAGGGAATGGTTGCAAAGCCAGACACGAAAACACCCTCAGAGGGTGATTCCCAATGATTATTGGTCAAACCAACTGGAGCAATGGAAGAAATTCTTCCCTGTTCGGGTGGTGAGGCCCTGGCACAGGTTGCCCAGAGAAGCTGTGGCTGCCTGTGGATCCCTGGAAGTGTTCCAGGCCAGGTTGGATGGGATAGTGGAAGGTGTCCCTGCCCATGGCAGGGGCTGGAATGAGCTGATCTTTAAGATCCCTTCCAAACCACTCCATAATTCTCTGAATTTAAAGGATTTTGATAGATGGATGCAATAAAAGAGTGAAAACAGAGTGAGTGCAATCAGTAAAGAGAAATAAATAAAAATAAAAAAGAGAAATAAATGACTTTTAGATAAAACTGAGACACTTAAATGTAGGGTGACAAACAACGGGATCGGAACCACAGTGACAACAGCAGGAGTCAACAGTGTCACATTCCAGCCATGGAAACAGACGTCACCCAAGGGGACACAGGCAGAAATGTCATGTGCAAGATATGCAAAGTGGCCTTTCCACCCAGGCAAGGCCTCAGCTGGAACCCCGGTGCCCAAATCTCTCTGTGGCACTTCCAAAACTATGCAGAGCGTTCGGAGAGGGACCAGAGGAGAGGGAGGAGAAAAGGTCACAGATCTTGGAAATGTGATCTTGTAGAAAAGGTTGGAAGGGTTTAGTTTGTTTGTTGAAAATGAGAATATGCTGAGGAAAGTCACAGGAATCTTCTTCATGCAAGAAAAAATAGGCAGCAAAGAAGAAAGTAATAAAATGTTTTATGTGTCCCATGGTGGGAATATGGGAGAACAGTACAAAAAGACATGCTGAGAGATCTTAAAGGCTGGCTTAAAACTAAATTCCTAAAGGGATGAGAGTCTCTGAGCAGTTCCAGGCTGTGGAATCTTCCTTGTTGGAAACTTTCAGGGACACCTTAAACAAACATTTGCCTGATTTTGTCCAACACTGCAGCAAGGACTTCATGACCTTAGAGGTCTTTTCCACTCTTAGTGAGTCTGTGATTCTATGAAAAGGATCAAGACCTTTTAGGATTTCTGCTGGACACAAAATATCCGTAACAGTTGAACATGGATGGAAAAGGCAAAAGACCCTCTTTGGTTGGCTGAGAGATCAAGAGTTTTGACCAAAATTTGGTCATTAGGGTCTTGGATGAGACCCAGGATACATAAGAAGGATCAAATGACAGTTTCCACATTTTCCTTTGTCCCAGTTTTAGGCCAGAAAGCTGCAATCTCTTATTTTTGATCTAGGCTGGGCCACAGAAAGGTGCTGTGTAAAAGCCTGTCCTTAAATCCATTGGGAATCTGATGCCAATATAAAGTGTCACCAGTAAGGAATCCCACCATGAACCTGTGCTCCTGGATCTCTGTGAGCTTTCCACTTCATCCTGGGTCACACTGAGAACGTTGCCGTTGAAAATTCTCGTCTGTCCCTATTATGTTGCTTCAACCAGGAATGGTGGGCACAAAATCCATTTTTTTTCCAAGATTGAATAGTCCTTTTCTCACCCCAAAACTGGGCAAAGCTCCTGCTTTTCCAGGCACGCTGGAGAACCATTCCAAAGGATTTAGGAGTAGGGGGTTGATACATCAGCAATAATTGATTAATTAGATGTCTCTTTCTCAACCAGATTCGTATCATGGTTTCTGGGAAACCATCAGGTGTGGGGAAAATTTTGGCACTCCAGTCGTCATTCCCACGTGCCAGGAGTGATGGAGCAACACGTGTGTCTCACTCCCAGAAGGAGGACAACACTCAGCCTTCCCTTTGGGAGCGGGACGCCTTTAACATGAAAAGTTCTTTCGCCTCTGTTGCAGATTTAATCTACAAAAATTCCCACTGTTGCATTTCCTAGGAAGACACGTGGCAAACCACTACAAGGGAGGAAGCAGCAAAGCATAAAAGTCTCTAAAATACCCCAAACATGAAATTTTTAAGGAAAAAACCACTTTGTTATGCTTTCTGTCACTTCCAACTTGCCTCCTTTTGGAAGATCCAAAGACTGCTGTGTGGATTTAACCTGGCATCCAGCACCACCAGAGCTCTACCACTGGAAAGAAGAATTAATTCATCAGATTCTTATTTCTGCATCAAATCACTGATTGAGGTGCAAAAGGACATTGGTGACACCATCACAACACTGCCAAGTTGGTGACAGCCCTCTAAAGTGGAAAATTGTCACCATCTTCCCTCTAATCCTTGTCTTAAGTAGGAGCAGCATGAGAGGCTCACCTTGTTCCACACACAGGACAGCAACCAGCAAGGTGACAAGAGGAGTCCTCATCTCCAGCAGATCCTCCCAGCAGGACTGGGAAGCTGTTTGGAGGGCAGGTTTTATACCCCAGCCCAACAGCAGCAGTTTTACAGGTTCCCCATGGCTCGCATGTGGACATGAAATCAACCCAAGGGTGTGGAATGTTCATGTGGGAGTTTTCCATGCTGGAGCCCTTGGAACGGGCTGGCACCTTGGGGAAAAGCCCTTTCAGCCACGCATTTCTTGCTCTTCCGGTTGTGTGAGTGATGGGAAGTTGGGATCTGCTCTCTCCTCCTCTGAATTTCTCCCTTTCCTTCCTTCCAGAGCTGCTGCTCTGATGAAAGCAGAGCCTGGAGGCATGGGGAGATAGTCCTAGGAATGAATTTTTCTAATCCCTTTGCATAGACAGCACGTGATGTTCCAGCGTTTGTACCGTTCATTGGCTTTAATTATCCAACAGCACCAGCCTCAGCCTCTGAGCTGGCCTAAGCTGGTTTAGCTCAAATAAAATCAGTGTGTTTTACACCAAGTTGAATTAGCTAATGGTTGGTTAAACAGAAGATTTTCCTCAAATTTTCATGTCAGCCTTCATTTCTTTATCAATTTTCCCCTGGTTAATCCCTCTACTTGCTCTTTTCCTGCTTGTAATCCTCAAATACCTTGTACAATTTTGATTTAATGAAGTTTTGCTTCTATCCAGGGATTCTTTAGAGGAGCTGCTTTTCTCCACGCCCCACAGTTTCTCGAAATCAGGCCTCTGTTTCCAAGCCCACAAATTGGCACCCTGGAATTGCAGCTCTGCTCTGGAAAGAGCCATCCCTCCGAGTGTCATTTTTTCAATCTCTCCTCTTAAATCAATCCTTTTGCTTTTATTCCTCTGTGTTGCTCCTCTCCTCTGAATTCCTTAAAATCTGTTTCTGGCAGTCTGGGATAGAGACCCTCGTTCAAGATGCATCTTATAAGAGCTTGAGCTGCCAAGTCCACAGAGCTTCTTCTAAAACAAGATTAGTCCTGGAGAGCAGAAAGAAAATATTGTCAAACCCTGCTTTTTCTGGCAATTATGGAATAACTTTGCAGGCAATTCCCTGGATGTAGCCATCAGCAGGGTATTTTTGTCTAATATGAATCATTCCAACACTGGATGATTTCCTGATCCATGTGATTGTCTGACACTCTTTTCAGGCCCTCCTGATCTGTCCTGGGATAACATCATCAGGTGGTGAATTCCAGAGTTGTTCAAGCCCTGTGTCCAAATAGACATTCCCTGGCTTTGGAGGTTGGTGAGGTCAGCGGGGACGTGGTGATGATCAAATCGAGCCTTGTGCTTCACACAGGACAACTTGGTCTTCTGCTGAAGTGTTTTATAAACAGGTTTTTCTTCCTAATTAGTGGGTGTGGCTCCTTGCTGGCATTTTGCAATGAGGGTGAAAGGAAGGAACCATTTTTTCCCTTATTTTTAGTCTTATTTATCCCATAGACTTGTTGTGTTTATTCCTTTCCCCTTTCATATCCCTGCTCATGTTGATTTCTGAGGAATCATACACTGCGTTGGTTGGAAGGGACCTTAAAAATCACCTTGGCCCAACCCCCTGCCATGGGCAGGGGCACCTTCCACTATCCCAGGTTGCTCCAAGCCCCATCCAGCCTGGCTTTGTTGACTTTTCCAACATCCATTTTATTCCCGCATGAACCTTCTGGGAATAGGATCAGCACAAGTCGATTTTGACTTTGACTTTGACTTGGAAGGAGCAGTGAGGCTAAAACATTCCCAGCACATCCAACAAATATGTACAAAGGAGAGAAATTTGGGTTGGAAATGGGATTTTCTGTGTTTTCTGGGAGCTGTCTCCAGGACATGAATGTCTTCTTTAGTACTGTGGTTCTAAGGTACCTTGGAATGCTGGAGCATTCCCTCTTCCCAGTGCGTGGAGAGCTGTAAAAGAGATTTATTTCCCAATAGGACAGATTACAAAACTCAAAAGCACTCAGAGGCATCACTCAAGGATCCAGCATGGAGAGGGTGTCTCCTGGTGCCTGGGATTCATGCTTGGAGGAGGGCCTGGAGCAGGGATACCAAGTGAGGAGTAATATTGAGGAAGACAGGAAGAAAAAAAAAAACCCAAGGAAGCTGAGTCACCTCTCTGGAGTAATCTTATCATTATCCTTTCGGGAAAATTAAAGTGGATCTCAAATTGGAGCCATGAGTTGGCAATGGACTCAAACTGGAGCCATGATTTGGCTCCATGACAAATGGAGCAGTCAGCTTTGGGAAAAGGGTTGCTTTTGTCCCTTTCCATGGCTTCCAGAGGATTTTTAGACCCAGTGGGGGCCTTGCTTTGGTCTCTTGCATCCAGCCTGTCTCTTGCTTTGACATTGAGGCACTGTATTGGATCTGGGCAAATAAACAGGGAAAAGGGAGAGAAATTTCATGTCATGAAGGAAAAGGGAGGGGAATTATTCAAGGAGAACTAAAGGCAGCACAGACCCTTCAAAACCAATGGTGGGAAAGCCCTGAGAGAGGGAAAAGAAGGGCCAAAGTTAAAGCACCTCCTGCAGATGCCTCATGTAGGCAGGGAAAGGCCTTCTTGGCTGGCCCAGGTTCTGGTGCAGTGAGTCAGAGCTCTGAAAAATGAGTTTTATATAATCCACAGGGAGAGAGAGGCAGTTACCTCCCAGGAGCAATCCCAGCTATTGGAATGAGACTCCCGTCTCCTTCCCAAAAGCCCTCCAGGCATCGCAGATGTTTCTGCTCCTGGGGCAGCTCAGTGCTCCCACGTGAGGAGTGTGGAGCCATGGGAGGCACCAGAAACCCGAGGTGATGGAAGGATTTGGAATTAGGGAGCAGCACCTGCGTGGGAGGTGTCAATCGGGATTTCTCGGGAAGGCTGGCAGAGTCTCCTCTTACACAACATTTCGAGGGGAGGGTTCACTGTGGGAGCTCTCGTGTTTTTAGGACCTCCTGTGCCTCAGGAAAGTTGCTGCTCCCACCTCCAGATAAGGACTTTGGGATGTGGGTCAGCTTTGGAGCACATGGATGCGTTTTGTTGGGCACTAGGGAAAAGCCTATGGGATCAGGGGAAAATCAGGCAAGAAGGAGGTAGCCAGGATGGAGCTGCTCCCTTAGGGATGGCACTTCTGTATTCCCAGAGCTGTTTATAACTTTTCCATGCAACAGCCATAACCAGGGGTGTCCCACGTGCTTCCATCCCCTTTGCCATGCCAGGATCCTTCCCATCCCAAAACAGAGGCAGCTGCCAGGTTCAGGCAGCTCAAGACATGACCTTATTTTAAACCTGGCTGCCAAGGGCAGGTCTGGACTCCCAAGCTCAGAACAAGACCTGAGGCCGTACCAGCCCCATCTTGACCTTTCCCTGTGCCAACCATTGTCCCTAAGGAATCCTAAACCTGTGGATAGCACAGGATGAAGATTATTCCAAATAGTTCAGTTGTTATCCTGTTACAATCAGGGTGTGGGGCAGAATATGGCCAGCCAAGGTCACAGAATTGGTTTGTTCGGGGTTTTTGAATCTGTGTCACTTGAATATCCCTAAATTTGGCAGGAGGAACACAGGGTGAGGAGAATAAATTGGGCAGATGGATGGAGCCAGTTCAGTTGGGATAGGCAATAAAATCCATGGGAAGAATGGGCTCATGGCCAAAATCGAAGTATCCTTGGCTAACCTTGCATTTACATCGAGGAGGAAACAATGAGCTGAGGCAAGGAAATAGAGTTTGGATGGAAAAAGACTTCCTCCAAAGTAAGACTGGAGGAAGAAGCCAACGAGGAAGTCTGGGAGAGAAAAAAGCCAGGGAATGCAGAGCTGGGGTTGGATGTGGATGGGAGGAAGGTGGGCAGGAAGGGGTAAGAGCAGATGGGAGGAGCTGGAGCCATGAGCCCACGTTTCCTCTGCAAAGCTGTTGTAAAGAATAAAGATGTGGCTGTTCCCGAGCGTTGTGTTTCTTCTGCTCCTGGAAAATACCCGTCGGAATGAGCAGAACATGGAGCTTTGCAAGGAGGCTACAGAGGGAAAACCAGCTGGGTAAGCTGCACCCAACTCATTACCCTGGGAGATCTTCCTCAGGATGATCCCTGTGGAGAGCTCTTTCATCCCAGGAGAAAGGAGTTCAGCCTCCCTGGAAGGGTCGGAGTGAGCAAACCTCTCATTCCTAAGATTATCCACAAGGAGGGTCAGAGCAGGGTAATGGGTCCCTTCAATTTTAACTCGATGAGCTAACATAAAAGATTTATTTGTAGTGTTAATATTTCTTCATAGATGAGTCTGAAAAATTCCAGGTTTCTTTCCAGAAACCATCTGTCTTTTCCTATGATTTTTCTTTAAGCACCACGCAAAATACTTTTCTCCCTTTTCTAAATAATCCTAATGCTTCTAAGGGAATTTCCACTGGAAGATCTTAAACCAGTTTAAAGAAAACTCTCAAAATCCTTTCCCATCAGGCCCTGCCTTGCCCTCTCTGTTTCCTGGAGAGCTCAAGAGCCATTTCCTTCCAGGCAGCTGCCCCAGGAGAGGAATTGAAAGGAAGTCAAATAGAATTTAGTCTATTCCGAAATGGAGTTGCAAAAATGCCATTTCTGCCAGTGCAGAAAAATAAAATCTGGGGAGAGGCTTCCTGAAGTGAATGCAAAGTAATTTTAATATATTTCAGCATTATTCCCATTCAACTTGCAGGCGAACCCCTCCGCTTTTGTCCCATAACATGGATACATCCAGCAGCTACGCCCAATGTGCCACACCACGCAGCCACACAATAGAATAAAATAACACTTTATTGTGCCCAGTTTCTGTTTAACAACTGGAATATTAAAGGCTTTCTCAGAGCAAAATGATACAGGGTGGAAAATGGGTAAAAAATGGCACAAGAGAATGGTGGGGATAAAATGAAAGGCAAAAAATGCACAGAGTTATAAATGCCAAGAGTAGGAGAGATGGTGACCACATGGGGCCATTCTGCATGTGCAGGGCTCCATTCTATCCCTTTCTCTACCAAACATCATTTGGAGTTGTCACCAGAGCGCGGAAAGAGCAAAAATACCTTTTGATGGGATGTGACCTTCCAGGTAGGAGGCACAGGGCAGCATTCCCACCTTATGGACCGCAGCTTGAACCATGCCATGCAAAGCCAAGCAGCTCCTTCCCTGCAAAAACCCCTCAAAAACCCATCCTGAGGATGCAGGCGAGACTGGCCAGGACCCCCAGGGTGAGGATGGTGGAACTGGTTTTCACGCTGCTGGCCCCACTGATGTTGCACAAGGAGGTCTCGCAGCAGCTGGTCGCGACTCCGGCTATGCCGATGTTCAGGTCAATGGTTGGGCAAAATGCAGAACATTTCTTGGTGATTCGCTGGCTCCGGTCGTTGCCTGGAGTGGGAGGGAGAGAAAACAACAGGAAAAGTCCAGTTTTTCATCTTGGATTTTTTTTTTTGCAGGTTTCAGTCATAGCCTGGCTGTGCAATCCCGCGGGGAATTTGTTATTCTGCACTTGGTGCCGTTGGGTTTTCCCTTGGGTTTCGTCACATTCCATTATTATATGTGTCTGTGTGACCTATGGACACCACCTCCAGGTCTTACAAATCTGCTAGTTTCAGGGCCAGCTGAGGGCAAGAATTTGGGACTTATTTGTACAATGCGAGATTGCAAAACATCAGCACCGTGCCGTGGGATCGCTCCTTCCACAGCATCTGGCCCTTTCCATTTCCACCACCTCATGGGCATGAACTTGAGCTTGGAGTTGAGACAAGGAGTTTGTGCAGGGATAATAAAAATAATTATTTTTATTCCAAAATCTCCCTGTCCTGAGCGTGTTTAATCATCAGTGTTTAATTTCAATTGAGTTTAAGCAGTATTTTTACAATATGTTGCAACAGACCCAGGCTATGCCGAGTTCCCACCTTCCCAAGATTTGTTCTTTGCATGCTAAAATCCTCACTAATTCCTCCACCGCAGCTCCTGGTGGGAGGAGGCTCAGCTGTCAGCCCCACTTGAGCCCCACCTTGTCCTCAGAGCCTTGGGAAAGCTCCACACTCACCGGTTCCTGTGGTGGAATAGGTTGTCAGACAATACTTCTCATTCTCCGAGCATTTGGTGGTGCTGAGACAATGGATGTTGGAAGTTGCATCTTTGCATGAGAAGCAGGTCAGGGAGAAAGCTGAAAAAGAAGCCCAAAAACATCCATCAGTCACCTCTGGGAATATCCCTAGGAGCACAAAACGGGGTGGATGGAGGATCTGTCAAGCCCAGTCTTGGGGTGACCTTATGATGTGTATCCCATATCGCTGCCTATGCCCAGAAATTAATTATTGGCCTTTCTATGCCTCTGAACTGAGCCTGAGAGGGGGAAGAAAAAACTGAGCAAAACTTTCTCAAAGCAGTTTGAAACTTGTTCAAGGTCACATAAAGATAGCAGGTTTTTTTTTCCAGCTGGGGGCAGGGGGGAGGGAGGAAGCACCCGGCTGGCAGTTTTTTCCAGTCAGTTTTTTGGCCAGTTTTTTTGGGGCAGTTCCTTGTTCTCTGGAGAGAGGCTGAGAGCTGAACTTTTCCTTCTCTGGAATTTCGGATTTTCTCCCTTTTCTACTGGACTGCCTGATTGCTGTAACATCAGAGCACATCGGGAGGACTTCCCACCGGAGACAGAGGGCCTGGCCCCGGCCCAAGCCCCAGCTCCGAGGAGACCAAAGGGAGGACTCGAACACTTTCCCAGGTTTTTCCTCTACAGCGAGAGATTTTACCATTTAACATTATTTTCCTTTCCCGTGTGCTTGTTAAATAAATAGTTTTATCTTCTTCACTTTCCTTCGAGGAAAATTTATTTTTTTTTCCCGAACCTGGTGGGGGGAGGGGTGGTTGTGCCTTCTCTCAGAGTATATATATATTTCTAAATTTGGCCAAACCGGAACATGTCCACAGGCCAAAAATTCCTGCATGGGTTAAACTTGGCCCCAAGGACTCTCCAGGAGCCAGATTAAGCTCAAATCACTGGCAGAGCTGTGATTTGCTCATTAAGGAACATTCCGGGATCTCCCTTATGGGTATTTGGTCGACTGTCCCTCGAATCCATTAAAACATCTGGCATCTCTACTGTGTTTTTGGGAAGAGCAGCCCAGTCTCCCACCACTTGTAGTGTGAAGCTCTTGGGTTTTCTTTCCAACCTGGCTCCTCCAAGCCTCAGTTTCTGGCCACTGGTTGTTGTATGGAGACACTGGACCAGGGAATCTGTGGCTGGCCCATCCCTGGAAGTGTTCAAGGCCAGGTTGGCTGAGTCTTGGAGTAACCTGGGACAGTGGAAGGTGTCCCTGCCCATGGGGGTATTGGAACTAATTGGTTTTTAAGATCCCTTCCAACCCAAACCTTTCTATGATTTGGGATGATTTTCAGAGCTCTCCTGTGTCAGGAGGAAAATCTTGGATCTGTAGAAGGCCGGGCTCAGCAAATCCCTGCCTTGGCTGCAGCGGATTCCTTTTTCCAGCCATCCATGGGTAACAACTTCCTCACTCCACAAAACGTGCACAGCTGGAACACTCTGCATCTGCAAAGTGCTTTGCTAAAATCAGTGAATGAGAACAGCTGGCACTTGACGAGGCTGAAGCATCATTGAGAGCAAAGAGATCCTTGGGGAAGGGTTCTTTGCATGATAAGGGGAATTTCCTCCTCATCCATTTATCTGGCTGCAATGTCACCCTCCAGGGATTAAACTCATCCTCATTTCCAGACTATCCCTGGCTACAGGCAGTTAATGCTCAGCTAATTCTTGCAGCAGCTTTGTCTTTTAGCTTTGCCTTCCTTGCTCTTCATCTTCCTCACTCCTCTCCCTTGCCCAGGCTCCTTTGTCAGCAATGTCCCAACCTCTCCACTGCCCTTGTTTGACCTTGGACAAGCCCTTCTGGCCCAAACAGGCTCCTTAAGTCTCCTGCCAGCCCAGATCAGGCTCCAGCTCAGTCCATGATGGCACAATCAGTTTTGCTTTTAATTCTCTATTCTTCCTCTGCCTGTGTGGAAACTCTGCCTTCTTTTCCCACTCCAGCCCCTTCTTTTTCCATGGCCTTTCCTCTTGTGGTTCACAGCCCTCACATTCCCTTCTCTTCCTCTATTGTCCCTCACTGACTGGCATTGAGCAGAGGCCATCAGACAACACAGATCCCATCTCCCGTGGTCGTTCCAAAAGCCTCAGACTTGGCACCCAGCTCTCTTTGACTTCATATCCAGACTATTGCAATTTGCTTCCTGTCACAGTCATTCCCATCTCCAGAACCTTCATTTGTCCTATCTGGCTCTTGCCTTCAATATTGTCCTGACCTTTCAGGCCCAAATTTATTTTTTGAAGTCTAATTCCTTTAGATTGCCCCTGTCCAAAGTGCTTGGATTCATTCTCTTTTCATGTGCAAATTCTACACAGGAATATTTCAGCTCCACCCCAGCAGGAACCACCCTTTCCTCACAGAAACACTGAGCCTCCAAACTGGATCTTCCAGACACAGAACTCACTGTAATCCTTAATAAACGCAGCATCTTTAATCCAAGCCCATTCCCAGAAAAACTTCCTGAATCAGTGCAGGAAGCAGTGGAGCTGGTTAGGTGCCCAATTCCTGTTTCATCCCAACCGCCCAAAGCTCCTAATTTCAGAGTCCAGTTGCCCTGGGAGCCTTCTTGGCAGGAGAAGGGGGAAGCACCATCCAAGGGGGAATTTTCCAACCTCTCTCCATGCTCCAGAGGTTTCTGACTCACCATTTAATGCAGGACTCTGGGGTTGGCTCTTAAACTGGCACACCCTGAAGTCAGGGAGGACAATTTTGGTCAAACCATTGAAAAACACTTTAATTTTATTTAATTTCTTGGCGCATCTGTTGCAACGAGAGCTGAGAGGGGTAGGGAATTTTATTTCTTCCAGATGCAAACCCGGAGTTAATCCAGGCTGCCTTCGGATGTCGCCACAGTCACCAAGATTTTTGCTCTAACTGAAGAGAAACATTCCTCAAGGAATTTGCTGTCTCACTCCATGATCTTTTTAAAAAATGGGAGTAAAGCTGCAGGAAAAGATCCTTTTATTGGCCTTAACATCCTCAACTTGAGCACAATTTCAAGTTTCAAGCCTGTGAAATCCAACAATAGGAATACTTCCATCCTCAAATTAAGTGGGAGCCAAAGAGATCTGTTAGACCAGGGGCAGAATGGCCAGGAATTTGCAGGTCAAATCCTGGGAAAAATTCTGTTTGCAAACAGGCAAAAGCCCCCCAGGCTGAGGGAATCAACCATTCCCCTAAAACAGAGGGATGGTCCAGGCTGCACCCTCTGTTCCCTGCCTGACACAAAGCACAAGGTGTGGTCCTTGGCAGAGTCCAGCCAGAAAAATTGAGGTGCAGGTTCCCAGTGCTCTCCCAAAAAATCCCCCAGGTAATTATCAGAATGAGAATGGGACTCTGCATGTCCATCCCAAACCTGGGATCAACTGGGAATCATGGAATCATTAAGGCTGGAAAAGATCTCCAAGATCATCGAGTCCAGGTTCACCACTAAACCCTGGCTCTGAGCACCACATCCACGTGTTTTCTGAACACTTCCATGGATGTGATTCCACTGCTTCCCTGAGCAGCCTGGATGCTTGAACACCCTTTCAGGAATGAAATTTTTCCTAATAGATCAGACTCCAGGATATTAGAGGTCTTTTCCAACCTTAGGGAATCTGTGATCAGCAAAGTTGCACCTGGAAGCAACAAGGAAAAGCTGGGAGCCAGAACTTCACCTTCTTGTGGCTCAACCATCTCTGTTAATTCAGGTAATGATGGTTTGAGGTGCAGCCAATAAAAAGTGAGTTAAAAAGTAAATAAATCAGGCTGTGGTGTCAAATCTGGAGTTTTACTGCACATATTGCCCCATCCCTGCCCTGGATATCCCTCATGGATATCCCTATTCCCATGGAGCTGCCCTGAGGGCTCTCAGCTGCCGCTGAGCTATTCCAGGGGCTGGGCTGGCTCTGCAGGACTCATCTGAGGCGGGGATATCATCCCCCCCCCCCCCCCCCCTTCATCATCCCTTCATCTTCTGGTTGGGATAAATCCCCTGTCTCCTTATCCTGGAATAACTCCTTCATGACCCTTCAGCTTCACCCTCTACGCTGCAAAATCCTGGAATATCAAAGCCATGCCCCAGCTCTGGGAGGGTTCAGTGCAAAGCAATCCTTTCTGAACTCACCACTTTCCATGCACAGGGCGACGCCGAGCACGACCAGGAGGAAAAGCTTCATCCTTTAGAGGTCTGGCAGCCTCCAAAATAAGCAGGACTCAGGCAGGGCAGGTTTTATACCTCTGCAGTGTTTGCTTTGATCCGGAGATAATAACCAGAGGCTGCTGTGTCAGATGATGGATAATTGGGAGCAGCGTGTCCGGGCTTGTACGGAGAAGGGCGTTTTTTTGGAGAGCTGGAGGGGAGTGTGTTTTCCCCTAGAACTTCTCCTTTTCATGGTTGTTTCACAATGCAGCTGCTCCAGCTGACGTGAACTCTGCAACTGTTTCTAATTCTGGAGAAGTGAGGGGGAAAGCAAAACACAAAAACAAAGCAATTTCCCTGGAAAATAAGATTTTCCTTTCCAGGTCTCAGAGCAGGCTGCATCCCCCAAAATCATGTCCTTTCACATATGGAAATGATGGAATTTAAATTTAAAATTGAATTTGGGATGGCAACTTCTCCCAAATGTCTCCCAGGATTGTCAAGACAGTGAGATCAGAAGAGCAGAATCCTTCCTCTGCTTTTCATAGGGGACCAGGCATCATTTTCTGCCTCCTGTTTAAGGCAGCAGTTCAAAATCAGAAATGGTTCTGGGATATTTTTTATGAGGAGAAAATGTTATCTTATTAGAAAATAAAATCCACAGAGTAAATAAAAATGACAATTTATGTTAAAAAATAGAAATAACACCCACTCCCATGGCATGGAACAAGCTGGGAATTTTTTACTAATTCACCAGAAAAAATAAATGTCAGGGAGGAAAACACAAACCAACTTAAGCACGGAGAAGGAGGGGTTGGCTGAGCAACGATCTCAACTCATTAAGTCTTCAGAAAAAGAGAATTTGTGAAATGCCAAACAGGAGTATTCCATCGGATTCCCAGATTGTGCTCTTTATTCCTCCTTCTTTTTTCCTTTAGATCATCTTTCATCCAATCTCCCTTTATAAAATCAGAACCTTTCCCATCTTCTTGGGATCATTGTTGTTTTTCCCTCCCACCATTGCCTTTCTGCCATCAAGTCACGGGAACAGAGGCAACAATCCCGGGAAAGGTCCAGCTGGATCCTCTCGCGTGACCCTCGGAGCTGTGGGGGATGCCCCAAAGCTTCTGCCAGCACCTCTGCCCCTTGCTGCTCTCCATCTGCTTTATTCCCTTTTTCCTTATCTCCAACTTGCTCAGATTCCCATCTCGATGGAATATTTTGGGCTTCCAACGTGACCCACTTCCAGCCATCACCTCACCAGGAAAGCACGCCGGGTTCCTGACGTGAAGTCAGTTTTTCCAACACCTCCAAACTGGACTTATAAACATTGTCCCTCTGGAGCCCTGCATGAGTAAGGTGAGGAAATTCTGGCTTTCCCAACAGGCAGAGCACGAAACTCAGTTGGAACAGAGGTGGCAATTACCCAAAAAAGCTCCGAGGAGGGGCTCCCTCAGCCTCCTCAAGGCACCCGCCAGGAGGAAAACAAAGCTCCCTCCATGCCAGCGCAAAATATTGCGAAATGTTTTATTTTCCCCAAGCCAGAATAGATTTAATGAGTTTTTAGTGGTAAATCCATGTTTGTCGGGGCCTATCTGGAGGGCTCCAATCCCAAGGAGGTGCTGTTCTGTTCCAGAGCCAGCCTACGTTGGGATTTATCTCCAACAGCATCCTCTGTCAGGTTCAGAAATAGCAGCTCAGGCGCTGCTTTTTTTTCCCCTTCCCTCAAACTCTCATCCATGCCAAACCCTAAAATATCCCCTGTCTCCTGCAAGCTGCTGAGATTTGGAGAAGGCAAGACTGGATTTCTTAAAGGCTTTATTGTAGGATTCCTGAGAGATTTTCTGTGAGATATTCCTGAAATCTTCCAGCTGGTCCCATATGGCCCTCTGATATTTTGTCCCTCGCCAGAGCCAGGTGACAGAATGAAAGGAGCCCATGTGGGCAGGAAGGACACAGAGGACACGAGAAGAACCAAGGCAAAGGAGAAGATTAAATCCCAGTTTACAAGAATTTGGAATTCATGAAATTCAGGGAGATTCTGGAAAGAGTAGCAGGGGATTTAACGGGAGGTGAAAGTGGAAGGTGAGGTGGAAAGATTTATTTCCCTTGACAATGAAGTGGAGAAGGAAAAGAGAATGTTTTGCTTATCTTGTTCTAAACCTGGTTGAAATTGTCACATGAGAAGGGCAAATAATTGTTTATTTTGGGGGGAAAATGTGATTTTCATTGAACAAGTGCTGTAATGCAAAAGTAGCTGTGAAATTCAGATGTTGTTACTAAATGTGGAATTTTGAGTTGGCCAAAAGCTTTGAGAAGCGTCGCAGAAATGATTGTGATTAACATAAAGTGATGGGAAAAGCGATTAAAAAAAAGTGCAAAGCCCCAAGTTTCTGGGGAAATATTCCCCACAGAAATTCTACAACACTTCCACTTCAGTTATCCCACTGAAATAAATTCCAGAACACTCTTCTTGACCAGAAATTAAATCTTTATAAGATGACTAAACCTAATCCCTTCTTTACAACCTTAACCCAGCACTGCGGTTTCTCCCCTTGCACAGAAACACGTGGAATTTGCAGTGCTGTTGGAATAGGATTCCCCTAAAATCCAGCACAGGATTGTCCTCAAATCTATCACAGGATTGCCCTCAAATCCAGCACAAGATTCCCCTCAAATCCAGAGCAGGATTCCCCTCAAATAAAACCGGGCTGGAGGCCTTTTTTCCAGGTGCCTCTATAAAAACCTTCCCAAAATTCAGTGCTGCACTTTTAAGCTGGGAATCCCGCACTCCCCAGCTCCAAGATTATTTTATTTGCCTGTTTTAGCTGTAGTTCTGCTCCTCCAAGAGCAGAAGGGAATCTCCATCCCAAGAGCTGCAGTGGATCTCCATCCCATCTCCTCCATCCCCAAGCCTGGAAATGCAGCAGAAACCCTGGAAAGGGACGGAGCAGAGACCTCCCAACCAACTCAGACACCATCACCTTTCCCAGGCTCTTCCTGCCCATTTCCCACAGGAAAATCAGGAGCAATCATTCAGCAGCATCTCCAAGCAGGCACCGGCGTGGCCTTTCCGTGAGGACAGATTCCAGCAGCGTTTTCCTTACCTTGGACATCTCCAGCATCTTGGGGTGAGACCTTTACCTGTTTTAAAAGCTGGAACAACCCACCTTGCAGAGATCCCAGGAGAACTTCCCGGTGCAAATTCCTGCAGGACCAAATTCCTGGTCCTGTCTCAGCATCTACAAAACAATTCCCACTGTTGTCTGCAATGGGAATAACACAAACATCTCTGACCTTTCCAGACCGACACTGTTCCTTATCTCTGAGGGGTCTGGGAGACCATCAAGCTCTGTGGAGTGTCTGGAGCTGCTGGATGGAAGAAAGTTGGGAAAGGCCTGGAGAAGTCTTCCAAGTGCTAAAAAGAGGAATTCAATGTGAAGCCAAGCTGATTTCTCAGGCTGGTCCTGGTGTGGATACAACAAACACACTCTAGAATAACACAAATCTTTATTTTTCCTGACAGTTATCACACACGTGCTATCAAAAGAGCTTTTCCAGGGAAAAGTTAATATAAAACAACAGGGGGAAAAATAGGAGCTACACTGCCGTGTCACGTTGGGATCTGAAGCAGTGTCTGGGAATAAAACGGGGTCGCTGTTGGGAACATTTGGCTGAGGTTTCTCACTTGGGGAATACCTTGTGGCTTCTCGGGTGGTCACATCTTCTGCCACCCCTGATCACAATCCTGCCCTGAGGACACAGATCAAACTTCCCACGATTCCCAGCAGGATCACGGCGTAGTTGATCCGGATGCTGTTGGCGCCGCTGAAGTTGCACAGGGAGGTGCTGCAGCACTTGGTGGAATAAGCGGCCATCCCGAAGTCCACGTTGGTCTCAGGACAGTCCACAGAGCATTTCTTGGTGATGCGGTGTCCTATATCCTTGCCTGGGTGGAGAAGGGATAAGAAAGGAGATCTGGGATTTAGGATTCTTCTGGAAGAGCTGAGCAGAGGAGGTGATTTGCAATTTGCCTAATTTTCCACACAGCAATTAAAGCTCACAGGGGGTTTGATGGGGCTGGGTGTGATTCCACAATCCCTAGATAAAACGTGGGACACTGGAAAGTCCTTGATGGAAACCCACACCAGCCTAAATTGCTGGTCTGGTTGCCCAGGTGGTAGCCAGTCAAAGGTTGGCCTTGAGATCTTGGAGGTCTTTCCCAACCTAAATGATTCTGTGATTCCTGTAGGACAGCAATTCCAATGCATTCCCAGATTTTAAAATCCTGTTCTTGACACCCAACCCCTTTCCATTCTCCATCCCAAAACATCTCAGATCAAACACCAGAGGCTGCTCCTGAAATCTGGGTGCTCCAGCCAGCCCTTACACAAGGTGGTGAGGGCCTGGCACAGGTTTTCCAGAGAAGCTGTGGCTGCCCCATCCCTGGAAGTGTCCAAGGCCAGGCTGGAGCAACCTGGTGTAGTGGGAGGAGTCCCTGGAACGAGGTGATCCTGAAGGTCCCTTCTACCTCAAAGAGATATTTGAGGTATCTCCAAGATGCACAGCGAGGGATTCACACCCATCGCATTGGGACACTTAAACCTCAGAATCATCCTTTCCAATAAAACCAATCAATTCCCTAAAACGAAATTCCCCAGCAATGTCTCTAGAGGAAAAAAGTCCAATTTCTGGGACTCACCAAAGCCAACAGAGCTGTACGTGGTCGTGCAGTATTTCTCATGGTCCTCACACTTGTAGGTTTTCAAGCAGTTCCAGTTGGAATGTTCATTGTCACAGGTGTAGCAAAACAGGGAGGAAGCTGGAAAAAACACCCACGACACAGATTAGTGGTTCCCAGCAGTTGCCTCCTGGGAAAAAAGGTGCCAAAAGCCTTGGAAAATACAAAGGGAAGAGTCTGGTGTGAACAACTTTTCACAGCAAGGGAAATAAGTTTGGGTTGGATTAATGGAGCTGAGGAAGCAAAGATAGAAAACAAACCAAGTTTTCTTCCTGGACTGGAGATTTTAGGTGGTTAAATTTACATTTTTCAGCCTGAGCAGCATTTTCAGGTGGTTTTTTCTTCTCCCCAGCATCCACGTTGGCCTTGTTGAAAACCAACCTCCAAAAGCAAAGTCTGGCAAGGAGAGGAGGAACTGGTCCAATTCTAGAGCTCAGTTTTAAATGTTTTCCCTCTACAGCTGCAAAACCCTGCCCATACATGAATTAATTAATGAGTAATGATACCCCTGGGAGCCAAATTACTGAGGCACCACAATAAAGGGAGTTCCCTGGGAGAGGCTGTCCTGGACAATGGATGGATTATTCCTATCAGGACCTGGAACAACATGTTCTCCATGGAATTTTTTCCTCAGTGCCGAGCCAGGTTTATCACCGAGCCAGAAGAAAGTGGGATATTGCTGGGCACAACTGAAGTAAATTTAATCAAACTTCCAGGCTGGCCATTAGAACACAGATGTGCCTTCTCGTTCCCTGGAGGTGGATTCACAATTGGTGGAAGTTATTTCCCTCCTGCCCAAAATTCCAAGGAATGCTCCTCATTTCGGGGCAGGGGTAACAGAGGCAGCTGGGCTGCCCTCAGGAAATCCTGCTCCATTGTCACCAGCGGTGAAGAGCTCTTGGCTAAAGGTGAACAAAAATTACAAACCAGCAAGGGGTCTCCATGAGGCTGAGATTTCCCTGGTTCTGTTTTTCCTGACTTTCTCAGCCTGGGAAGGCTCTTTTTGCACAGAACAGCCCCTTCCAATTGAACTTGGGCTTGTTTTTAGCAAGGAATCCCTTCCCAGTGACCCTCCAAAGTTTGTTCTTGATTCAAGCTCTTGTCTGAGGTTGCGTCTGCCCATGACACTTGGTTAAACAATTCCAGTAGCAGTTTTAAAAGAGAGTTGAAATCCCTTTTAGTCTCTAACTATCCCAAGCACGAGGGAAAAAAGCCTCCCCTCTGTGATCTGGGGAGCTCTGGGTGTCTCAGCGCAGGACTGACATGCTCTGAAACCTTCCCAGATGCTTCAAGGAAAGTTGGACGGGGCTTGGAACAACCTGGGATAGTGGAAAGTGCCCTGCCCATGGCAGGGGGTGGAACAGGAAGATCTTTAAGGTCCTTTCCAATCCAAACCATTTTATCATTTGCTGATTCTCTGCTCCTTTCCAGTGCCAGGTGTTGCAAGCTCAGGTGTTCTGCATAGCAGGAGGTAAAATCAGCCTTGTTGCAAACCGGATTTAAGTTCTCCTTCTCATCTCTCACTATTTCTCCATCACTCAGGAATTTTCAGCCTCCCACCTCTCCTCTGCAGGTTCCCTGACCCGAGCTGGGGGCTCCTGTTCTTTTGCAGGCAAAGAAAAACCCAGACCTGGCAAGAATTACTGCGTTTTACAGACTCCGGAGCGCTCCCTGATCTGTTTTTCTGCCAAATTTCCCAAACCACTTCCTGCTGCAGATGGAGCCGAGTCCTCAGCACGTGCCTGAGAGCAACTGAAAGCACTGATGTTCCCTAAGTGATCCAAGGAAAATCCCTTCCAGCCAGGAAACAATAACAGCTTGAGCCATTAGAGCTGCTCTAAAGCCTTTCCTGCATCTTCCCTCCACCCTCCATTAGCTGGAGCTTTGCAAATGCAGCCAGAAATAACCCTAACGGTGCAAACTCTGCTCCTCAGGCTGGCAAATCCATGCCCAGAGCCAATATTTCCCAACTGGATATTCCCCCACAATTATCCAGGTAGGGCTGCACCTCCTTTTAAAGAGGACAAGAGCAGAGCATTGTGCATCCCATTCCAAATACTCCCAGGCACTTAACAGCTCTTCCAATTTAGGAGCAAAGAGCTCTGAGGCCTCCAAATATCTGCCAGCAGCCTTGCTACTTAATGGGAATTGTGGGGAATAAAGTGAAGCGCTGGCAGGAGATGTGGTGCCAAGACCAGCCACGCTTTCGTCCACAACAGCTCCTCAAGTTTCATTCAGGAACAAAAACCAAACCAAAGGCAAAAACTCTGAGCCCTGCTTGATTCCTGTCAGCGTTTTTCAGGTCGTGTCTTCAGCTCTGAGTGGTTGGAGGTGGATATCTGAGGGTGTGAGAAACCAGAATTCTTCTCCTCTGGGTTACAGAGAACCCACCCAGGAGTGAAGACTCAACCACACCAAATATTTCTCGCCGTGGCTGACACCGAAAAAACCCCACCAAGACCTCAGCAGCTGCAACAAAAGCTGCCAAACCCTCTTGTCCCTCCTCTATCTCCTTGTTTTTCCTCTCCTCTGGCTCTCCCAACCTCCGGAGCTCCTTACCTTGCTGGGCACACAGCACTGCAGCCAGCAGGGCGACCAGAAAAGCCTTCATGGTTGGTCCTTGTGCCCTCAGAGCCAGAGCAGTGGGGGAAGATGCACCCCAGGAAGGTTTTATACCGGCACGGGCTCCTCTCTGGCTTCCTTTGATTGCAATAATTTGAGGTTTGGGCAGTGCCAGCACCCAAGATGTGATCAGTGCTGGGTGTGTTTGTGCGTAGCAGCCTATTATGAGGCTGCAGATAGCAATGTTTTTTACCTCCCCCTCTCATCCCATCTTTTTTTCCGAGGCCTACTCCTGTCTGCATTGCTAATTTGGGGAGCAATTTAGCTGATCCAAACACAGGAGTCCCTTCTTGGGCTGAGCCACGAAACCTGGAGCGAGTCAGAGGCAGTCGTGCCTGGCTGGGGTGGCTCCTTGCTTGCTGGCACCCTCCATCCTTTCTCTCTGCCATGGAATGGGAGCTTAATATCTCTGGGAAGTGGGAGAGGAGGCAAGGAAAGATTTCTGGATTGTCCAGAGCCATTCGGAATTATCTCACTTGTGCAAAATGCTTTAAGCAGGAAACAGCAGCGTTCCTACAATCATGGAATCATGGAAAGGTTTGGGCTGAAAGGGACCTTAAAGATCCTCTTGTCCCCCCGCTGATCCCGCTCTTTGTGCCTGGAGATGTCACTCAGAGGCTCCCCTGGTCGGACAGGGATGGGATCCCTGTTTTGTTCTTCTGTCCTCCAGAACCACCCAGGGTTTCCAGGTGACAATGTTTGTTGCTCTCTTGAGACCAGCTCTGGACTCTGTCAGGTTTTTCCAGTCCCCCGTGACCTTTCCAGTCTTTCTGGGCTCCCTCCTTCTGCTCCCACAACACCTCTTGACTCAGGGTGCAGAAGAGCCAAATGACTCAGGGTGCAGGAGAGGCGCAAAGTGCATGGAAACACCTGCAGGAGTTAAAAATCGACAAATGGGAGTGAAAATGACAGAGAAATAAAAGAAATCCTGGTCCAAAAGTCTTGGCAGGACCCTTTAGAGAGAGAAATGACCAAGGGGAGCTCAGGGTCAAGGTTTGTAAGGTCCCAAATGGTGTGGGAACAGAAGAAAGAACAACCAGGTACTCTTTGTTTTCCCCAAATGAATCACAGAACCACAGGATACCTTGAGTTGGGAGGGACCCAAAAGGATCAATGAGTCCAGCTCCTGCCCTGCACAGGACACCCCAAAAAATCCCACTGAGAGCTTTTTCCAAGCTCTTCTGGAACTCTGGCAGTCTTGGAGCTGTGATTACTTCCCTGGGGAACCTGGGAAGTCTCTTCATAGTCTCTTCCTGGGCCCACCTGCCTGCAAAATCCTGGAAAGCTGGACCCATTCCCAACCCCTTTTATGAGTTTTTTTTTGCTTCCAATCATTTTTTCTTTGCCCAATTCCTCCTTTTCTGCAGCAGCTTCAACCCTCAGTGATTCTGTCTCAGTGTCCAGAGGGTGGAGGGGATGAGCCCCCAGTGTTCCAAGTTTTCCATCCTTCCCTCTGGTCTGACCTTGAGCAAGAATCTTGAACAATTTCATCCTTTGGGGAGGATGCGAAAGGCCCACGGGACAGATAATGCAGCAACAAGATTTCAGAAATAATCTGGGGAAAAAAAAAAATTCTCTCTGAGCAAGATTCCTTATAAATACAGGCATGAAAAACATCAGGCAGGAAACGGGATCTGCTGGAGCGGGGAGGGAAAAAACAGGTATTAATCCACATGTTTGTTTAATGTATAACACCAGGGCTGTCTCAGGCAGCTGGAAAAACGGAAAATGAAACTTCCCTTCCATCCCATCAAAAATCCCAAAATGAAAATGAATTATTGCCCCAAATCCAGCTCATCTCGGAGCCAATCGAGCAGAAAAATGCAGCTCCTCAGCGGGAAGAGGGAACAAGGCTTGAACACAGCCCACAACAAGCAAGGAGAAAAGCTTTGGAATTAAAACAAATAAATGAGCAGTAAATAAATGAGGCTGTTAAAGCAAAGTGCAGCTGAATAGAAAAAAATGTCAAGTGAGAAATGGGCTGTGGGAAGTGGGAATGTGAGAGAGCTTTTAAATAGATTAGAGAGAGGGGAGGTTAATAATAATAATAATAATAAACAAGATTAATATTTCACACAGAAGTGGAAAGAGAGAAGGAGGGAGAGGGGAAATATTGGTGCAAAGCAAAATAATTCAAGGCAAGCACACAAAGCTTGGGGGGAAATAATTAAGGAGAGGCAGAGTGAGGGAAAGGAATAAGATGGGATGGAAGTCCCTTCTATGTGGAAAATGTCCATTTTCTTATGTGCAGGTCCTGTTCAGGTGCTAAAAACAGCCCTTCAAGGGGCTGGGAAACTGCAGAACTCCCCAAATCCCAGTTTAACCAAACACTGGGGGCTCTTGTGCAACCTGGATGGGGAAAGCATCCAGGGCATCACCTGACCTCTATCCCAGTGTCCCTGGAGGAGGCTGCCAAGGCTTTGGGAGGCACCCCAGGCTCTGGCCAGGTCCCAAATCCACACTATTCTTAGGCCCTGTTGGCATTGCAATCACGCCCAGGGCCACTGCAAGGGCTCTGGGCTCCAACCAGCACCATGGCACTGGCGGGAACAGTGCCTTTGGAAGCAGAATCCAGTTTTTCCAAGCAAAGGGTGAAAAGAGATGGAAGAAAATCCAGGGCAAAGAGAACTGAGGGAGTGGGAGTGCAGATGGTGCCAGGAGAACACAGCGGGGAGGTGTTAAAACCATTTCCCAGGGGCGTAAAAAAAGCAGGGTGAGGGGAGGGCAGCAGGGTGACTCTTGCAGCAGAAACTGGGCCAGGTGGGTGTCACCTGATGGGTGTCACCCAGTGAGTGTCACAAAGGGAATTAAACAGTTAACAGGGCCTGGGAGTTTTAGGAAAAAGAAACCTTCACCCACTTGGGGCTTGGCAGCCACAGAGGGTATTTGTGCCAGACTTTGGGAATGCCTTGTGCAAGGCCAGGCCTTTTTGTGTAACTGGAGTCAGACAAAGCGTGGTTTCAATCCGGGATGGAGGGATGGGATGGAGGCAGATCCAGAGGAGTTTAAATGTCAACACTTCCCACTTTCTCCCCTTTTTTCTCTCTGGAGGGTGGCTCCAATCTCAGCTCCCCTCAATGGTGCAGGGAGGAATCTCTGCTTCAGCGCAGGGTTGGGAAGTGCAGCCTCAAAAGGGAAGGGAGAGGCCATGGATAAGGTGGGAAGACATCGATGGTGCTCCTCATGTCCCTGAGTCACTCAGATGGTGCAAGAGGTCCAGCCTGACTCCAGACAACACCAGGCTGATCTGGTTTTGTCCTCTCCTCCTTCTTTGGAGGCTCAACAGAGGCCAGGTTGCTTCACCTGGACCTGCAATGGGTTTGGTGAAGGAGGAGGAGGGGGAAATCATGGGATCCAGAAACCCCTGGAAGAAAGGAAAAGCCAAGAGTGACATTTTGCCTTTTCCACCTAAGTAAGGCCTGCTGCAGGCAGCCTGCTCCGTTCCTCCCTTTCCCAAAGCACACCTGGCACAGCTGTTCTGGCAGGCTCCAAACAACAGGACACAGCTCCTCAGGTCATTCCCAGGGCAGAGGCTACCAAACTTCCAGCTGGGAAGGACGGGAGTAGCCCAAATCCACCATGTGTGGCTGAAATACAAAGTGATCCAGGTGGACTTCAAGGCCAGGTTGGATGGAGCTTGGAGCAGCATGAGGTAATAGGAGACATCCCTGCCCATGGCTGGGGTTGGAATGAGATGGCCTTTAAGATCCCTTTCAACCCCAAACGTTCCATGATTCTGTGACTTCCAACTCAGCAGCTGTGACGGTCACCAGGAGCCTTCCTGTTGATCTCAAGAGTTGAGGAACTTGAGTCCTTTGGTGCTGCAGCCAACAGGGAACCGAAGCCATTTCATCACATTCCCTCAACCTCCAAGATCCTAAGGGATACTTCAGCCCCATCAGCTTGGAGCGACATCAAACAGCACCATCATGCCCGGAGTCAACCTCCATGATTCACACCCCCACCAAAATCCGGATGGAAAGGCCAGATCCTGACTCTGTCATCAAACAGGGCACCAACGCCACCCAAGGCGTTGGGCCACCAACATGGCTTGGGCACACCCCAGCCTGGACGGTGCCCTGGCATGGGGCTGCTCCTTGGAAGCCACTTGGATGTAACCACCCTGTTTGTGGAGGAAAGGGAGTTATGGACGTGAATCACCCTCCTCGGAGCCAGGGCCAAGGTTTGTTATTCGGTGGTGGCATCTCCACAGCCAGGAATGGGAAGGTTGGAGACCTGCGGGGTCTGAGGCGAAAAGGGCAGTGAAGAGGGTGGTTGGGAACAGAAAGAAAAGAAGAAAAGAGAGGAGAAAAATCCAGTATCCTCTTGGAATTTCCAAAAAAGAATTCATTCCAGTCCCCCTCAAGGAGGGCACCACTGGCTGCAACAATATTTGGGAAGAAACAACCCCTCCCCCTGACAAATCCCACATCTGCCATTTTTTTTTCACTGAAAGTGGAAATTTCCTCTTGTCCAATCCAACCCTCCTGATCCTGTTTCATAACACGAGGAGTCAACATGCAGGAGCTAAAATGGGATCATCCCCTGCACCACATGATCCCACAGGCCCTGACAAGATCTGATCCCTCTTTGGAAATCTTGGCCTGTGATAGGAATCTCAACCATGCCAGGACAAATAATTACAGAAAGATGACCAAAATCTTTGCCATGGAATATTTTGGCCGGGGTTTGAAGAAGACAAGTAGGTGACAGCTGCTGTGTTTGTCTTCACAACATCTCTGTGAGCACTGTGGGGGTTCTGTGTTTATTTTGTGGGTGTTTTTAAATTAAACTCCAAGATCCAGGATGGTGTAGGGAGCTGTCACCAGAACCTGCCAGGCTGGTGTGACACAGCTTTGGTGGCATTTTGAGGACATCCCCGGGTGTCTGCAGGGCCTCCAAGACAGCTTCAGTCATCTGCATTTTGGGTCATCTTCCATAAGAACCAACATTTTCCATATCTACTCATTTCAATGTGCTTTGGGTTCCTGACTCATCTCTTCCACGATGGGTGTTCCAGGCATGGAAGTGATCCTCTGCACTGGAGCCAAGAGCTGGAATTTCCAAGCTTAGGTGAAAGCTGGGAATCAAAAGAGATAAATAAGTTTTTTTTATCTGTGGAAAATGTAGGATGAGCTCCATAGAAAATCTGTCTGCTCTTCATGGAATCACAGAATTGTTTGGATTGGAAGGGAATTTAAAGATCATTGAATTCCAGCTCCCTGTCATGGGCAGGCACACCTCCCACTATCCCAGGTTGCTCCAAGCCCCGTCCAACCTGGAACACTTCCAGGGATGGAGCAGCCACAGCTTCTCTGGGCAACCTGTGCCAGGGCCTCCCCACCCTCCCAGGGAGGAATTCCTTCCCAATATCCCATCTAAATCCACCCTTTTCCAGTTTTAATCCACTCCCCCTCACCCTATCGCTACTCTTCATTTGTTTTAACTTCTCTGGGTCGGGTTTTTTCTCAAGAAGATCCCAAGTGAGACCAGAAAAATCCAACGAGAATGGAAAAAACTCAGCCCATGTGTGGGAAGATCCGGATGCTCCGGTTTCTCTCCTGCCTCGCTCCCGCCACCACAGCCAGGCACGGCATCAAAAGCCCGGTTGGGCTGGTCCTCGTTGGGCTGGTCCTCGTTACGTCCAGAAACTTGTCACACCTCGTGTAATGACCCCGCTGAAACCTCCCCAGCCACGGCCAGGGACAGCAAGGCTGTCCCCAGGGAGAGCCCATGCTTGCAGAGGAGCTCCAGAGCCAGGAAAAATCCTGGCTGAAACCATCCCAGCCCCACGGGTGTGGCCACCAGGGCACAGGAACAAACAGTCCTATCTGAGAACTCCATCGTGTCCTTCACTGGAAGAGCTGATGGGCACTTTCCCAGGAGGGTTGGCCAAAAATTCAAGGCTGTGTTGTTGTTTGGGTTTTTTTTAATTATTATTATTATTTTGGGAAGGTAGGGAATGGTTATATCAGGGTGGGACAGAAGGAGGGAAAGTTATTAGTCCAGCTCAGGTGCATCCCTGCACATTTCAGCTGCGTTTGGCTTCTTCCCACCACCCCTGGGGTTTGGTGAGAGCAGCTCAAGTGCCAAAATCAAACCCATCCACTGGCAGAGCATCCCCTCCAAGCCCAGCTTGGAAACCTCATGGATGGCAGCCTGGGAGTGGCATGGGAATCAAAATCCACCCACACAATCCAGGGAGCAACAGAAGGGTTGAAAATCCACCCTGGCTTTGAAGGCACCACCTGCTTGCCAAGGAAAGGGCACGGTGGGAACAACTTGCCCCATGTTGATTGTGCACATCGTGTTCCAGGCTTTGACTCATTCCCAAATTATTAAAACTGTCAGGAAAAGGACAACCAGGTCTTGAGGGGATTTTAAAAATGTTTCAGCAAAGAATTCCAGGGCCTTGAAATCGAGTCTGAACAGGGAGAGGCATTCCCAAAGTCACAGGCATGGGAGAGATTTGGCTCCTTAGTCTCCCTCCTCTCAAGGAGCAGGGGAGGAGGAAGGAAGGAGGATCTCCAATGGAAAAAGAGGTCCATGAAAATTCCCAGAAACTTATCCTTCCATTTCTGGAACATTCTGCAATGCTATTTCTTGGCATCAGGCCCCAGTTTTGCTCCCTGCCTCCCCACGTGGAAGAAAATCCACTTTCCTTCCAGCTGAAAGGGAAATGGGATGAAGGAAGTGCAAACAGAACCAAATTTGGGATCGGCTGAGCACCTGGAGACCAAAAGTTCTGCCTTTGTTCCCTGGGCATGGCTTTCCCAGAGACATCCTGGGAATCTCCTCTCCTCCACAGCCCTAAGCGGAGCCTCTGGTGGCACTTTCAGAGCCTAAATCCAGACATGACATCCCCTCTGTCCTCACTGCCACCTGGTCCTGGTGGTGGGATGGGTCCTGCCCACCCCCTCTGATCCATCTCATTCCCCTGGGGAAGGGTGACCAGAAGAGAGGAGGATGCACCACGCCATCCAAGCAATCCTCAGGAATCCTCAGGAATTGCTTCCTTTGGGTTTCTCAGCCAGCTGGTGGTCCTGGGCAGGTTCACAAAGTGCTCTGATAATGAAGAAGAGCTGTGAATAAACTTCTACACCAGTAAATCATTCAAAAACTTGGCATTTTCCCATTATCGACACTCCCATGCCAAGAAACTCCACCCGGTCCATGCCCAGGAGACGGATTGGGATGTGTTTTGGGGATGGAAAGGGTGCCACAAGCACGCTGTGCCACATGTCCTCACAGCTGGGGGACATCCCCTGCCCTGTGCTGTTTATCTGCCTGCATGGAGCCTCTCCCCATAGGATTTAACCTCGGGATCCTTCACGTGTTTGCTTCTTCCTGTTCCCGCGGTGCCGACTTTAGGGTGGAGGATTTGGGGTGGGAGGTGACACGATCTGTGGGGACACTGATGGGACAGCCTCCAACCCAGCTCCCTCTTGCTGCAGAGAAGAGGAAAGACCATTTCAGGAATGCCTGAACACCACTCCTGCCGGTTTCCTTGGAAGCAGGACAGCATCCAGGGGAAGCTCTGTGTTTCTGCCACCAAACCTTGGGGACCGGGGGTATTTTAGCAAATGAAATGTGGTTAAATGCAGAAAACCACCAGGCTCTGCTTCGCCAGAACCCATCAGCCCCAGAAGCAGGCAGCAAACCTTGGGAAGAGCATCTGTCTGCAGATAATCCAACCCTGCAGCAAGGGCCACGTGTCCAGGGAAAGCATGGAATTCTAAGCATAGGGAAAAGAGAAACATTTTTAAACTGCAAGAGGGGAGATTCGGGTCAGATTTTAGGAAGGAATTCCTCCCTGGGAGGGTGGTGAGGCCCTGGCACAGATTGCCCAGAGAAGCTGTGGCTGCCCCATCCCTGGAAGTGCCCAAGGCCAGGTTGGACAGGGCTTGGAGCAGCCTGGTCTGGTGAAAGGTTAGGGGGTGGAATGGGATGAGCTTTAAGGTCCTTTCCAATCCAAACTATTCCAGGATTCTTTGGGGTTTTTCTGCTGTGGGGCAGGGGTAAAGCACCACCTCCCTCACTCCCTGCTGACATCCAGCTGGGAGCTGGCTGATGAGCAGACAAACCAGTTTCCCACTTTTCCAAGGTGGAGCTCATCCCTGAGATCCTCTTTGCTCTCCTGGGCGCTGTGGCAGAGCTGTGATAGTGGGGGGGAGGGGGCAGCTGCTGGAGGGGGAGGCAGGTCAGTGGAGCTTTCCAAGGTTTTCTGAGGACACAGGGCTCTGCATCCCATCCTGGAACCCACCTCATTCCAGGGACCAAATCCTGGTCTCAGACCTCCTCTGTTTACACCTTCAAGACCCTCCAAGTTGAACAAGGGGTCCTGGATCCCACCAGACCTGCTGGGCAGCCTCAACCCATCGTGTTGTCACCCTGGTGACACCAAATCAGCCAGCGGCCAAGTGACCGAGGCCCTGAGCAATGGCCACACCCTCATCTGCTCCTCTGTGTCCACATCAAGCTCCTTTGTGACAGGGAGGAGGGCAGGAATGTCTTTCTGCAGCGTTTGCAGGTCTGGTTTCGAAGAGAACTCCCAACAAAAGCTTTCCAGTGAGTCAAGGAACAGCATTTCCGGAGGAGGGAGCGACGTGGGAGCAGCCCCGGCGTTGCCTCCACAGTTTCTGGGAAGGAGGAGTTGGAGCAGCACGGAGCTGCAGGGACCTGGGAGAGGCACAGACACTGTGGGTGGACACCTGACCCTCCTGATCCTGCTCCAAGGTCATCCCTGGGCCAGCTGGATGAAACATTCCCAAGGGACTGAGATCCAAAGAGCCCTCCAGGTCACCTGGAGTTGTTATCTCCATTTTTATCACATGAATCAGACACTGAGTGACTCTCCCAAGGTCAGACACGGGGAAGTGGTGGAAAAGCTTGAAGTCCAACCTGGAACACCCTCTCCCAATAAAAAAACTCGGAGAACTTCTTCCCTGCTCCACTTCCCTGGAATTGCTGAAGGAATCAGGTCGAAGACAGGGTGAAAGCTCAGAGAAGAGGAGGAAAAAAGCAGAATTTCCATTATTAGGCCAAGTGCTGGCCCTGTGTTTTGGCTGTGGCCATTCCTGGAGGGAGTCAGGGACAGGAAGATGCTCAAGGAGTCCCTGCAAAGAGGGAATGTGTAGGAAAATCAGGAAAAGGCACCCAGAATGGGGCAAAAAGGCACAGCCCCATCCGATCTGATCCCCCCTTTACTCGCCAAAATTCCATGGGTGCCAAGAAAATAAAGTTCCCTTCATGCTGTCAGGCCCATCCCAACAATTTCGGGGATTCCCAGGGGTGGGACAGAGGGTCACATTTCCTTTCAAGCTGCCCATGGCTACAAGCTCTGGATTAAAACCGTGCAGAGCTTCGGGATTTGGATGGAAATGCCCCATTCTAACACAGGGTATTGGATGCTCCAGAATTATCCCAGAGTCCAAAGCAAGTCACATCCCAGATTGCCGACGGCGCGGGAGCGAGCAGACACTGGAGAACAGCCAGGACCTGGAATCAGCAGGATGGACCCACAGCCTGCGTGGATCCTTCCCTGGGCTGCTTCCAGCCCAGCCGGCTCATCCCTCACACGGCTGCTCGCTTTTTTTCCCTGGAAATTGCTCCTGGATCAGCGGCTTTCCATGGGCTGGCACAATTCCGTGGCCTGGGACAGAGGCAGCAGCTCCCTCTCGTGGGGTTTTCTGGCTCTTCGTGCTGGAAACCAGCCAGAATTTCCCAGGAAAGTGGGGTTTTTATTGTTGTGTCTCCCTGTCCCTCAGTTCAGAATATTCATTAATGCCCCAGACATGGAAATTTTATGGAAAAGTGCCAACTTCTATCAAATTCCACCTCGTAGGGGGGTGGGTTTTTTATAGTTTTGCCACCTTTTTTTTTTAAGTTGGTTTTATTTTCCTCACTCAGTCTGGGATTCAAAACAACTCATTTAGGCATGGAAAGGGTCGATCCTTTGGATTCACTCACCCAGGGCCTCTGGAAAGATTTGGGGGTCTCCATGGAGCCACTCAGGTGCTGTCCTGGTGGGGGGGGCCCCAATATCTGCAATTTGGGGAGAAGATACAGACTGAGGCATCCAGCATTTAGATAAGGCCAGGACACGAATCCCCAAAAGTTATTTCAGTTTGGAATGCTGGAAATCCAACGTGTTTCATGAAGTCAAAAGTTAAAAAAAAGGAGAATTAAAATTTTAAAAAGCACATTTTTGATTTTTTGTTTCACTCCATCTTGACCCCCAAGCAGCTCCAGTGATTTCAGCTTCCAGCTCTTGGTTTGGAACATTCCTGGTTTCCCCCAAAAGCTGGAATTTCCCCCAAAGCTGCATTCCCTGCAGCTTTTCCACCCAAACTCCCAGCAGGAAACTGTCACGAGCTCAGAGACGTGTTTGTGCATCTCTGGTACCTGCTGGGAACAGCCAGGTCACTTCTCCCCTCTCCATCTTCCCTGGTTTCCATGCCCCAGCCGGTCACTCTGGAATCCCAGTGCTCTTGGTTACTCCCCAAACCAAACGAGGACCTCACCCCCTTCCCTGAACCTTACAAAGAATTAGGAAACACCTCTGGGGTTGCTGTGCCTCAGAGAGGAGGTTTGGGGTTTTCCTGCCTGGCCCAACACTCATCTCACATTGGGGGTGGCAGGGGCGACAATGAGGTGGCCACCGGTCACACGTCACCATCTGATGTCCCTTCTTCCATGGATCCCTGCCTTGGGAATTGTTCTCCCTCTTCTTCAAGGTTTGATGTCTCTATCCCATTCCTCCCTCCCTCCCAGCACTCCCTCAGCCTTGCCCACACACATGGATTGGCACAGGGATAAATTTCTCCACAGGATTTGGCTGTTGGTGGCTCTGATAGCAAAGGTTCCTTCAGGACCTGAAGGAACCACGTCACGACTCCATCCAGCACGTCCCTGAGGTATTGAAACTGGTTATTATCCATGGCCAGGCATTTATTATTCCATGTGGAAGTGTTGCTCCATGTCAATTCCACGTGATCCTGCCGGCTCCAGCCGCTGAAAGGGCTCTGTGTTTGCTTTGTGCTGCCTCTTCCAGTGCCATGCTCAGGGAATTCTGCCTCCAAGGAGCTTTTTCCATGCCTTGGAGGACAGTATCTCCCTCTCCCCTCTGTCCCCATGTTCATCAGGTTGGGTGTTCCCTCCCCAAATTCCTGCAATAACGCCAGGATGAGCCTCTGGAGCATCTTCACCTCTGTCCAAGCCTTTGGATGGGGTCAGAGAAGCTCAGAGTGGTCTGGAGTGAGGAGAAAAAGATTTTGCCAACCCCTTTTTGTTTAGGATACACCTTCCCAATCCAAGGGGTGGATGTTGCCTTGCAGGACACAGCTCAGGGTCATTTTCCGGGCAGCCTCATCCATGCGTTAATGACTCCCATCTTTCTGTGGTCCCGACTGGCCCTAATTCCAGGTCAAAATTAGTGGTTGGGAATCACACCCTCCTCTCCTTCCTGCACATCTCAGATATCTTGGAGAGGAGTAATTGCCACCAGGGTTGATTGGCATTATGGGAGGAGAGATTTCCATATCCTTGAGCTGCAGTGGGAATTACAGGATCATGGAATGGTTTGGGTTGGAAGGAACCTTCAGGACCATCCAGTTCCAACCCCCTGCCATGGGAACACCTTCCCCTATCCCAGGTTGCTCCCAGCCCCATCCAACCTGGCCTTGAACATTTTCAGGGATGGGGCAGCCACAGCTTCCCTGGGAAATCCATTCCAGGGCCTCACCCCCTTCCCAATAAAGATTTTCTTCCCAATATCCCATCTAAGCCTTTCCTCTTTTACTTTATTTTTTTATGATGTAGAAAAATAACCCTTTGCTCTTCAACCAAGCCCAGGATGATTTATATTCCCTTTCTATTATCCCATGGATACAAGGAAGTTTTTCTGCAGCAAAGGCACAGCAAATCAAGCAAAAAACCCCAGCCAGTTTTGCTTTAAAGCAGCAAAAAGAAATTCCCAACTGTGTTTTCCTGCAGGCTGGGGGAGCCTCTGTCTCCATGACTGCAGGAAGAATAAATCCAACCCAATGAAATATTAATTATTAGAGCCTGTCCGACTGGGATTCCTCAGTACTTTCAGAGAGCAGAAAAATTCTGGCGCGCAGGAGAAAAAGCACACAAATCCCTTTTTTGTTGTTGTTGTTTTTTGTTGTTTTTTATGAGGAAATATTGTGTGATGAGTAAATTAGGAGTTTTGGGTTGAGGGAAGGGAGGGGGCTGGGATTGCTTCAGGGTGGGAAATAAAAATTCCTGAAGAGGGTTGGGAAGAGATCGTGGTGTAAATAAGAGTAAAAGGTTCCTTCGCATGGTAAGAGGGAGTGAAGAAAAGGTGATTAATAGAAGAGAGACACATCCCTGCAAATTCCCTGTTCCGCAGAACTTGGGAAGAAACCCTTTATCCTGAGAAGCCCCGGGCTCCAGCCTGAGGCAGCTCCGCTCAGCACAGCTCAAAGCCCCTTTTGCCCCCGTTGTTTACCAGGCTTGGGTTGGAAGCACAACACAGAGCGTCATCCCTTGGCTGAGGAATGTTTTGCAGATTTGGGAGCTTTGACTTGAGTTAAAGCATTCCCATGATTTTTCTAGAGCAAAATTCCTCCAAAAGGTGTCGTTTAGGAGAAAGGAGAGGCATTCAGAACACATCTGGCAATGAAAAAACCTCTGTTGTCTTGTCATTGTTTATTTTTCCAGCTCCTTTTCACCCTCATTTCTCTGCAGCCTCTGGAAACATCTCCATTAAATATCTGGCCTCTCTGGAATCTCTGTTCTCCTTATAAACCTCTCCAAGTTTCCTCAGCAGCTCAACCCAAATGCTGCAAATGCTTTTCATGAGGGGAAGCAAAGGAGGCACCGATTTCTTCTCTCTGGTGCCCAGGACCTGAGGGAAAAACTCAGGTCCCTGTGTCAGGGAAGGTTAGGCTGGATTTTAGGAAAAGGTTCTTCATCTAGAGGGTCTTTGGGCACTGGAACTCCCCAGGGAAGTGGTCACAGCACCAAGCCTGACAGAGTTCAGAAGTGCTTGGAAAAAGCTTTCAGGCACAGGGTGGGATTGTGCAGGGCCAGGAGTTGGACTTTGATGATCCTTGTGGGTCCCTTCCAACTCAGGATATTCCATGATTCCCCTGCTGGTGCTTTGGGAGATGGCGGAGGGAAAGCCAAATGAATGGATTGTTGGAAGACACAATTCCAAGTGGTAGGAATTGTGAATCCAGAGAGCTGCTG